>NC_091821.1:70907925-70930425 GCF_038994185.2 Dermacentor albipictus | reverse complement strand
ACACACACACACACACGCACACACGCACACACGCACAGAGTTGATGTATGGTGCCATGAAATTGAGAAACATTCTAGAATACGGGCTATGGCTTGGGCCAGCATTCTTGTTGCCCTTCCTCTTACATCGGCTTAGGTGTATTAAGCTCACCTTCGAGAATACTGCCAGCGTGATCATGGCTGTCTGCGATAGGACAATTTTGGTGCCCAGGGGAACCCTGCCCATACAGAATTTCGCAAGTCCTCTAAGTAAAAGGGAAAACTTTTATATATGCTTGCGGGACTAAATATAGTTCAGTGCGCCTCTCAATTCGAAACATCGCCGCGAGGCTTCGAAGAAACCCTGATTTTGTCTGAGGAGACAGGCGTTCCACATGTAGGCCTTCCTCCCCACATTTTTTATTTTTTTTATTCCCAGAACTCTCCATATAACCTTTCTCGCTGAGGATCTTTGATCGCGCTTACAAGGGGTTACTTTTTT
The DNA here is from genome assembly GCF_038994185.2 of Dermacentor albipictus. Lineage (NCBI taxonomy): Eukaryota > Metazoa > Arthropoda > Arachnida > Ixodida > Ixodidae > Dermacentor > Dermacentor albipictus. The sequence continues at coordinate 70,929,945 of NC_091821.1, read as the reverse complement.
TTTTTTTTCGGGCGCAAAATTGCTTTTGAAAGTGACATTTCTGCTCTCGCTTTCACAGGGCTTCCGCTCTTTCAATTCAAGGTGCCCTTGTCCTTGGCGCCTGTCATAGACGACAGGCTAGGAATTGACCGATCTGGAACGGACGAGCTATGCTTCGTGCCTACCGTAATGTGCCGACTTAACTAGGCACAATATTAAAATAATCCGTGCTGGAACATTAATGTAACGAAGAAAGGGGTTAGAAAAATGTCTATGGTGAAGTGACTTGTAGGTGGTGCTCGGAGACCTCGACCGAAGCGCATGTTAATAAAGAATTGTGCAGCCGAGTGGAAAGCCACCGTACTGTTCGACGTTGTGACTTGATATACGGATAGGAACGCTGCATGTGTGAGAGGACGTAGCAAACGATTCGTTTGACATAAGGAACAATCTCAGTTTTCCTAAGCTTTCACTTTTTTCTCTCTTTCTCTTTTCATTTTGTTTGGCTGACGCTAGGCTTATCAACAGAACTGTGGCGGGACGCAAACCTACAGCACATGAGTTACTGCAACGTCAGCTCTAAATTCCGGGTCTCAGCCTCTGCTCGTCCTTCCTGATGAGCAAAGGGGAGCCGATCAGATAACGAGGCTCGGGCCGGACGTGAGAAGCCGGCCAGGAAAAAATTTTCTATACGAAACTTTCCTTGTTGGGAAATCTTTCTCGTATTTTGCTTTTTGCTTTGTAAATTTAATTATACCACTCATAGCTGAATTTAGACAGACCGCCATAAGGCAACAGTAAAACAAGGTATCTATGCTCTCTGGGTATCACGCCATATTGCAGATTCATCGGAAAACGAATGCGCCAAAAAAGCATCATCATCATCGTCATCATCATCATCATCAGCCTATTTTATGTCCACTGCATGACGAAAGCCTCTCCCTGCAACCTCCAATTGCTCCTGTCCTGCGCCAACCTATTCCAGCTACCGCCTGCGGAATTAATTTCATCACTCCACCTAGTCTTCTGCCGTCCTCGACTGCGCTTCCCTTCTCTTGGCACCCATTCTGTAACCATTGTGGTCCACCGGTTATCTAACCTTCGCATTACATTACCTGCCCAGCTCCATTTCTTTTTCTTAATGTCAATTAGAATATCGGCTATCCCTGTTTGCTCTCTGATCCACACAGCTCTCAGCCTGTCTCTTAACGTCATGCCCAACAATCTTGGTTCCATCACTCTTTGCGCGGTCCTGAACTTGTTTTCGAGCTTCGTTGTCAGTCTCCAAGTTTCTGCCCCATATGTCAGCACCGGTAGAGTGCATTATTGTACACCTTTCTTTTTAATGATAATGGTAAGCTTCAATTCAGGATCTGGCAACGTCTGCCGAATACGCTCCAACCCATTTTTATTCTTGTGTAAATTTCCTTCTCATGATCAAGTTTCCGTGTGAATAGTTTACCTAAGTAAACGTACTCCTTCACAGACTCTAGAGGCTGACTGGCGATCCTGAACTCTTGTTCCCTTGCCCGGCTATTGATCATTATCTTTGTCCTCTGCATATTAATCTTCAACCTCACTTTTTTACTCTCACTGTTAAGGTCCTCAATCATTTGTTGTAACACGTCCCCAGTGTTCCGGAAGGGGACAATATCATCTGCAAATCGAAGGTTGCCGAGATATTCGCCGTTGAGCGTCACTCCAAAGCCTTCCCAGTTTAATAGCTTGAATACGTCTTCCAAGCACGCAGTGAGAAGCATTGGAGAGATTGTCTCCTTGTCTGACCCCTTTCTTTATAAGCATCTTCCTACTTTCCTTCTGGAGACTTAACGTAGCTGCGGAATTTCTGTAGATGCTTTCCAATGTATTTACGTAAGCGTCCTGTACTCCTTGATGACGTAATGCCTCTGTGACTCCGTGTATCTCGACTGAATCAAATGCCTTTTCGTAATCTATCAAAGCCATATTGAGAGGCTGATTGTACTCTTCCAATTTCTCGATTACCTGATTGATGACATGGATGTGGCTCATTGTAGAGTATCCCGTCCTGAAACCTGCCTGTTCCCTTGGGTGACCAAAGTCGAGTGTTGTTCTTATTCTATTGAAGTATATCTTGTTAACTATTTCATATATTATTGGAAGTAAGCTGATGGGCCTATAGTTTTTCGATTCATTGAGGTCTCCCTTTTTTGTGGATTAGAATAACGTCGGCATTCTTCCAGTTCTCTGGAACACTTGAAGTCGATAGACAGTTTGTATAAAGGGCGGCTAGTTTTTGAAGCATTATGTCTCCATTATCTTTGATTAAATCGATTCTTCTGCCAGTTTGCCCCATTTCATGTCTTGCAAGGCCCTTCTAACTGTATCGCTAGTTATAGAAGGAGCCTCTGTAACCTGTACATTACTTCTTCGAATGGAAGTATCGTGGCTGCTTTGGGTACTGTCAGGTCAGTATAGAATTCTTCCGCTGCTTTTACTATATCTTCGAGATTGCTGATGATATTTCGCTGTCATGATATTTCGCTTGTCAATCCAAGCAGCAAACGACGGACACAGCAACAAAATTTCCCTCTTCAGTTCACAGCCCTGCACTATCCGTGCACAACAAACCAATCTTGAAACTCTGGTCTTCCTGAACCATTGCCTACTGCTTATAAAGTTCCGTGTGCTATCTTCGGGCTCGATGCAGCCTGCAGGACTCGGTTGTCTGTGGCAGTGGGTCCTTCTTCTGAAAGCTCACCTATTTTGCACAGGAATGTACGACAGCATGTCCTGTGACGTCTGCAGATTCCAGAAGAGTGTCGTCCATCTTCTTCGCCACTGTCCGCGATACGGTGTATAAACGACCACTCTCTGTCGGCTGCCTCTTTAGAGGAAACCATATGGGGACAATATCATAGCCATTTATCGGCGCGCAAGGCTGTGGACGCTCTTCTCCAGGCCTCCACGCCTGCAAGCTTGTGGCGGTGTGCCTGCGTCACTGCGTAGACGCTTTGCTTTTGCACGCCTGTCGACTGAGTTCGTCATTGAGGCCTGTGTCTTCAATCATGGTGTCCCTCTTACCTCTCGGTGCCGGAGAGCGAACCAGATAATGTTCTCGTTAATCAACGTAATATGTTTTGTTCTTCCTTTCTAACCGAGGATGAAAGGACGCATCGCATACCAATAATTATATTTACCAAGGTTCATTCATATGCTGCTGCACGGGTTTCTTAGCTAATTTCTGCAAAGAGTAAAAAAAATTTTAATGCAGCCGCATTTAATTTCTCGCCTACTGAATGCTTTACACGCTGAACGTGGGGGCGAGCACGGTAGCGCGTAGGACTGGTTTAGGTTATCCGCGACGCTCTTAACAGACGCTAGATTTACTTGCGGCTCGGAGCAGCCCCCTTATAGTACACCATTTCCCTCTTGCTTTTAGGTGCGGTACACTTCAAAAACATTCATTCCGGCATGACATTTATCTCTAAGAAGATGTGTGTTGCAAATAAGCGAACAGGCTGTAGCCGACTGTCTGTAGCTGGATATACGTTGTTAAAGGTTAGAAAAACTGCCCGGCTGTATCATAAGTCACGGTGAGAGAAACGGCAACAAATGTTTTACGATTGGCCGTTCTTGTCCCCCCAAACATAAGCGTCCTTCGACCGCTTGAAACAAAATTGTATAAAGGCAGTGCAATCTGCCCTGTGTTCTGGCACACTGTCCAAATATCGATAGAAGAGACTCTTGAAAAAGTGGGCTTTTGCCGAACCAAGGTAGCTTCATAGGTGTCCAGAGCAATTTGTTGCCCTCTAAGCGGAGAGCGAACAGGTGTGAATGTCTCCCCCAAGGTTACCGCCTCAGACAGCGTCGCGGATGTCGAAGAGACGCGGATGGACGTGGTGGAAAGAAACCAGCGCACACGTTGATCGCTGCCGCCAGCAGTGTATGGCATGGAAGGGTCTACACGGACGCAAGAAAAGCACTCATTGGCACTATGTCTCGCGCGCCGCTTTATGTGTTTGGCATGCCTTTAATGCCCGCTGGCGTCTCGGTAAAGATGTATTGCTCCTGTGGGTGGAAAACGTTCGCCCAGTGCTTTCGTCGGGCCAAGCGGCGTCACAAGCAGTAGCGACGCCCGAAGCGTTTAAAGTGCAGACGCTCAGACAGAGATTGAACCTGTCAAGTATGAATGTATACTCGACGATCAACGTGCTCCGAGAGGGGCATATTGATCGGTCCCCCCAGAATCCGACTGCAAAATGTGCACTGCAGACGTCTTTCGTCACGTTTCATCTGAACATAACTCGAGCTTGTCTTAAAGAACAACAGAGAAAAAATTACAGGGTTTCTTAAGATGTCTCATAAGAGGTGAACGGCGAAAGCCTACTCTTCCTCCTCTTATCATTCGCCTCTTTCTCTTTGCCTCATTTCTTTCTTTTAGTCTTTACTGGTCACTACTAAGCATTTTTAGCCATTTTTTATCAATTGTGGTCATTACAAGCCGTCGCTAGACATGTTGGTCATATCATAGTCATTAGTAGTCACTACAAGTCATTTCAGTTATTATTAGTAATTACTGCTCACTAGTAGGCATTTTTAGTCCTCTGTGATGAATTTATTTTCATTACCTTCAATGCCCGAAGGCGTTACAGAAGAGAGTGGGAGGTAAAAAATACATAATTGCTGTGATTTTCGGCAGCTAGTATATACAATAATAATTGTCGATTGCGGATTTAAAGGCAGAAACACTTGGAATGCTGACGACGGAGGTGGGCAGGTGGTTCCATTCCCTCGATGTTATTGGCCAGAATGAATCGGAAAATAAGTTAGTATGGCAAAAAGGAATTTCAACTTTATGACGGTGATTAGTACGACAAGACAAATAATATGGCTCATTAAGACGTTAATTTTTCAGATGTGGATTATGAAAAATCTTATGAAATGAGGATAAACGAAACACTTTTCTGCGCAGAGAAAGGTTAGCAAGATTCAAAGTGCGTTTCATACACAATACACTTGAAAAGTGGGAATAATTTGACAGAATGAAATGCGCACTACGGTTTTGTACCGATTCTAATTGGTTATTAAGAGATTATTTACTGGGATCCCACAAAGCGCATGTATATTCAAGCTCGGACCTTACAAGTGTTTTCTATAACGTTAATTTAAGAAAATATGGCGCCCTTGAAAATTTGCGGCGTAAGAAACCTAACGTGCGATTAGCATTGTTAACAACGTAGTTAACATGGGTTCGCCAAGAAAGGTTAGCAGTCAGGAGAACGCCTAAATACTTATACGTAGTAACTTCGTCTAGTACAGAGCCATCAATGTGATAAAGAGGAGCGTTATAAGTAGAAGCTTTTCGGGAGATTCTGATTACACTTTTTAACGTTCAAATGCATTTGCCATGCATTGCACCAGTTAGTTATAGCGTCGAGGTCAGATTGAAGTGCTGCAAGATCAGTGTCAGATGATGATACGCGATTAATTGCGCAGTCATCGGTGTATAGCCTGGTGGATGATTGAACTACATTAGCCAGGTTATTAATGTAGACTGAAAATAAAAGTGGGCCGAGGACAGAACCATGTGGCACACCGGAAGTAACTGGACAGGAAGAAAAATCAAAATTGTTAGGTCTCACAAATTGCGTTCTCTTAGAAAGAAAATTTTCAATCCAGGCAAAAATATTAGGATCGATGTTTAATTTGCTTAACTTTAAACGAAGTAGAGGGTGAGAGACAAGGTCAGACGCTTTCTGAAAATCCAGGAATATGCAGTCGACAAAACACCCGTTGTCAAGAGCAGCAAAATGTTCATTGGTCAAGGTAATTAATTGCGTCCTACAGGAAAATTATTTACGAAACCCATGCTGTTTCGTCATAAAGAATGCATTAGACTCGAGGAAATCAACTAAACATGAGTAAATAATGTTATAATAGTTTCCAAAGAATGATAGCGATATAGGTATGTTACTATATGGTGAATTGACGTCACCAGACTTGAAAAGTGGTACCACCTTGCCCACCTGCCAATCGCGAGGTAATTGGGCAGAAGTGATGGACTGTGAAAAACGTCCTGTTAACATAATAGAAGAGTACATTGCAGTGTTCTTCAAAAATTTTGAGTTGATACCGTCCGTTCCGCATGACAAAGACAATTTCAAGTTTTTCATTAAGTGCAACACACCAAAAGAATCTATAAGCACATGATCCATCGATGGGTAATGCATTCTACAATACGCAGATGATACTTGAGAAACAGCTGACACTTAGGGAAACGACATTGCGAAGGTTTCGTTTAACATGGAACAACATTTAGAAAGTGGAATAGGGACTCCGTCATTATTGTTTAATGAGAGTGTACTGTCTTTTGAACCACCAACTTTGTTCCAAAACTTTTTAGGATTTTCTGCAAGTGATGATGGGAGAGTTTTATTGAAAAAAAAAACATCCTTCGCTTCACATGCTGCATTTTTAAATGCTAAAAATGCGAGATGGTACTTATTCCACAACTCAGAGTTGTTCGATCGCTTAGCTTTGCGAAACTTGCGTTTTTTTTTTTATTGAGAAGGCGTTTTAAAGAAATATTCAACCACGCCGAACGATGTCCGCAAGGAATAATACGCAATGACACAAATTTATTAATCAGGTACTTCACTTTATTTTTAATCAACGACCAATTATATTCCCTGGTTCGTTCAGAAAAGTTAGGCATGTAGTCATCAATGAAATGTGATAATTCCTCGTTAAGCAAAATGAAATCAGCTTTAGAATAATCCCGTATATATTTCAGTTTCTTTAGAACTAACTTGATGTTGCCCTCAAGCATAACGTTTATGAAACACTGGTCACTTAGGCGAAGCAACATGTTGAGGGAGGTAACCACATCGGGGAAATTAGTGAGGACGAGGTCAAGTATGTTGGCACTTGTAGACATCGTGCGGGTTGGCTCAGTTATTAGTTGTGCAAAGTTAAAATCATAACAGATTCACAAAATACTCTTTCTAAACCAGAAGTAACACAGGACATTGGATACATGCCATACCAGATTATTTTAGGGAAATTAAAATCACCCATTAAAAATATCGTTGAGTGAGGGTACCTGATTATAATGCTATTCAATGCGTCATAAAGCCCAGAACAAAAAGATGAAGGTGCGGTTGGTGAGCGTTAACAGGCGCAAAAGATCATGTCACGGTGACTGTTGCGAATACTGGTGCACACCAATTCTGAATTGCTAACGACAGGAATGTGAAAGGAGTGAAAGTTATCAGACATAGCGATTAGGACGCTACCTCGTGCTCTATCACTGCGGTCACATCGGTAAAAATTTGAAATCATTTTCACATTAAAATATTTCAGCGTTGCATATATTTGAAAATAACCATGTTTGCGTTAGTATGATGACATCAGTATTGCACGTGTCAATAAAGGATGATAGACCATCACGCTTGTTGACAACGCTACGCATGTTCGAAAAAAACTGAAATTTTGCGAAAAGGAATGGGTTTCGGCGATTGTTATGACGGAGAGGAATTATGACCACGGGAGGTGCTTTCACGGTTGTGAAAGGATGGAGCAACACGAACATCAACTTCGCTAACACTATCCGTGGACGACACGTACCATATAACGTTTACTGTTCATATAAAGCTTACTGTATTTAACTGAGTGGTTTGTTAGCCTTCCCGAATTCAGACAGCTTTTTCCGAGATGTACGAGTGGAAATGCAATAATCCTCCGTAATAGTGATGCCGGCTGCCTTTAGTTTCGATCTAGCGGTGAAAATTGAATCCTTTACCTTAAAACTCGAAAACCGGGTGATAATGGGGCGGCGTTTCTTTGGCAGATATTTCCATAACCTGTGAGCACGAGAAATGGCTTCATCCATGAGCTGAACTTCAAACGGTTACGTCAGTAGATTGCGCAAGATTACCTCTGACTCAGCCCAAGACTCTGTTTGTAATCCAGCCCATGAAGATTACGTTTTCGCGCCAGGATCAGTCTTCAAACTCCTCTAAGCGTTGATTAATGGCAGGAGTTCCGGTGCGCACAGCAGTTGATACTAAATCGGAGTTAATGACTCCAGCGCAACCTTCTGAAACAGCCATTTTTTTCTTCGGCGGTGATGAGATGACCACTAATGTCAGTTATTTGCTTTTCTAAATTCAATTGAATTTCTTTCACTTCGTTAAGTCGTGATAGAACCTCGGCGTGATTTCTGTCGATTTTCGCATTAAGGGATTTAATAGCGCCTTAACGTCGCTACGGTTTGTACTTGGATCCTCTTTTGGAGCACCGTAGTTCAACTCAATGTCTCCTCCCAACAACAACTTGGTAACGCCATAGCATTCACACGCAATGTCAAAATGAACACGTGGGCATGGAAACAGCAGCAGGTTCACATTGCTTGTGCGCAGTGTGAACCTGCTGTGGTCATTACAAGCCGTCGTTAAACATATTGGCCATCTCGTAGTTATTATTAGTCATTACAAGTCATTAGTAGTTATTTTAGTTATTACTACACATTTCTAATCGATTGTGGTCATTACAAACCGTTGTTAGACATATTGGTCATTTCGGAGTCATTATGTCATTATTAGTCGACGAGTCATTATTACCCTCTACCAATCTCTATTATAGCGTTATCATTCACTAACTGTCACTATCAATCATTTTTCATTCTTTAATCTGTCTTCATATGGCGTGATGACGCTTCGGCGGACACTCCGGCGGTCAGGCCTGCTGACACAAACTTCACCACGAGCCTAAAAAGGCTTTCGCCTTAAAGAACGCTGTCAAATATCGGAGCACCAAGAGCAAATGCGTGCAGCGAGGTAGGCTCCCGTTTGCTGCTAGCAGCGCGCAGACAATTTGTAACATCGGCACAGGAGCGATGTTGAGTTATGTGGTCTTGCAGCTTCGCGCCGACCAGGCGGCTTCTAGACAATCGCGATTGAGCTCTCTTGATTGCAGGAACGTATCCCGCCTCGCAGTGTGTACCTAACGCCGTTTGCCTGTATAGAAGCTGAGAGACGCCTCGGAAGCTGTTCTCGTGTTCACCCGCAGAGCCGGTGACATGCGCTCTGAGCGACGATGATCGATCGCTGGGCCCCTTGTAATAAAGCGGGCCGAATTCCGATATGCCCTGCGGCACTTTCGGAACCTGTCCCTCGCGGGCACTCCTGTCATACGTTAGTGAGCCCCCGATATGGCGACACCTCTGTGTGTGTCCCGCGGCCGCTCGCCGGATTGCTTATGACGCTTCTCGACGCCGGCTCATGCGCGTGCGTGAATGGACAGCGCAGTGCCCAATGTTCCACCTCGATACGCGTCGGGAACTCCATAGAACCGGGAGCACGCGAACGAACGAACCATGCGTCGCGTAGTCACAGGAGAAAAAAACTCGTTTAAAATGAGTTTGAAACGAACGCTTTGGACAAACGTCAGAGTGCGCGGCGAGTGTACAGTTCTATCGCGGTTAAGCAAACACGCGTTGCTCTAGAAAGAGTCGGACGCAGCGGCGGCTGATGTTGGGACAGAATTGAAGATTTATTTATGGTACTAAGTCATATGAGCAGCCTATATAAGCTAGTATTGTTGTCTTGATCCGTTTCGTGGCCTGTACAGCGGAAGAGAGTTTATCGACGCAAAAGTGTTCGCGTAAAAATATGACTAAATCATGCGAACTTGAATTTATACAGTGGGGTAACTGAAATTTTAAAGGATGATGAAGGGGGTTCGATGGAAGGAAGGCAGGCGTAGTGATACCGCTGTCCGAGCTGGTTCTTCTCGCGCGTATATCACAGAGCAAAGTCTCTTGAAAAGGGGGGTACCAGTGAAGCACAAAGGACGCGTACGCAAGCAAAAGGCGTTAGACACGATCGGACGCTGGTGTCAGTGTCTAACATGGCCAGCTTCCGTCCGTGTCTAACGCCTATTCCTTGTGTACGCGTCGTTTATATTTCGCTGGTACCCCCCTTTTTCAAGTTCATCATGCACCAACTGGCCCAAGAGCTTGCGCTAATGCAAAATCTCTGTCTCGTTTCTCCTCGTTCAGTCCTTGCTATGGCGTCGCCAACGCATACAGGGCTACAAAATAGTAAGCAAATTCTGCTTTTAATTAGTTTTCTTCTCTTCCGTTCGAGCCTGCCGCTTGTCCAATTTTTTCCATCAGTGTATAGCGCATCCTAGACTTTTTGCGCAATTTGCTGCCTCGGGTCGCCTTTGGGCTCACAACTGCCCAGCTCATTTCAACAACGCCGCGAGATTAAATTGGGAGCACAGCCCTGACACCCACGGGGTGGCTCAGTAACGAAGGTGTTTTGCGGCCAGATCGCGGGCTTGGTTTTCCAGCGCCGCTGCGACATCCCGATGGGGACGCAATTAAAAGATGCGCGTACACTAAAAATATTACCGCGTGTACGAGAAATTATGCTAAGATGGGTGAAATACAATGACCCTCGCCATGGCGTCCGTCGTAAATCACATGTTCTTTTGCGACGTTAAATCAACCCATTTGATCAATCAGTAACCACTGATGGTGGTTGAGACCGAATGTTTATGCTCCATTGGGCCACCTTTGATCTTTCACAGAGGCCTTTTTTTCAACGAGAAGTAGTAGAGTAAAGGATGTCGCTGCGACTTGGTTCCTTCTCTCTCTCTCTCTCTATACACACACACACACACACTATATATATATATATATATATATATATATATATATATATATATATATATATATATATATATACACGAGTTAAACTAAAATTCACGATACACTCGCATTAATAAGCAGGACAGCAGGACAGGACAATATATATATATATATATATATATATATATATATATATATATATATATATATATATATATATATATATATATATATATATATATATATAAACTCCCTGCCACAGCCATTGACGTTGCCGCCTTGAAAGCAAAAACAAATGGAACAAATAGGGCGAATTGCACTTCCCATGCTGTATTTTGTGTGAGCTGTCCTGCTTGAGTGTATCGTGAATTTTAGTTTAACTCGTGGACAACGAGGTAAGAATGGCTTCGAAAAGAAAAAAAAAAGAAAAGGCGGTTCATTATTTACAAAGATGCATAATATCTTATCGCGCACCAAACGAGTTCCCTTTGAGCACTAATTAGGAGCGTTATCTTGTTTCATGCTTCAATGATCAATATGTGTACAATGCAAAAGAATAAAAGAAGCCGACAAGGCCTCGTTCTAGCGGTATAATGTCCTCACGCGCTCCACCACAGACCCCCGTAATTAACACCCTAATGGCCAGAATTACGGGAAATGCACTACTTAACGTCAGAGTGGTTGCCTGCAGACATTCTTCTTTACTCCTTCGTACCCAAGAGTGAACTAGAAGACAAGAAAAGAAACTGCATATGCAACGTCTTTATAAAGGCGTGTCGGTTTCTTCCAAATGCCAGAATACAACCCCAGAGTTTTTAGCAAAACTCAAGCGACGCGCCAAAGCTTAGTTTTGAGTTGGATCACAGTAAATGCTCCACTGACTGAAAAAAAAACAGTTATTGCACCGTTGCTACTGCAGCATTAACGTGACCGCTGATCACATCTGGCATAGATCGTAGCTTCTAGATGGTCTGTCTTTTCTGGCCCGGGCCCGACCCGAGCCCGACCCGAGCCCGATCCAGTTCACTTTGACCAATTAGCCCTTGAGCCTAAAAGAAGCGTGGTCTAGTTCTCGGTTATTGCCAAGATACTAGCCGAACATACACGAATTATTTGCATGAGGCAGATTTCACTGCATCGGGTTTTCCGGAAGAGTTGCTACTGAAAAAAAAGGGAAAAACAAAACCGCATTAGATTATCTATTCGCCATGCTCGTGCGCGAAGGCGTAATGTGAACGCCCATATTAGACTTTCAAAACAGTCCTGCGGCAATATATAAACGAAGGTAAAGGTGAACACACATGTATACACTCAATGTTAGGAATTTCATCTCACTTCTGAATCTGAATTAAATAACCATTATACGCTACAATAATAAAACTCGAGCCAAAAAAACCTGGCGCAAATGTAAATTTAAGTGCGCTGGTCTATTGGCTCTCAGAATACTATAATAAACTGCCACTAGAACATATTTAAATTCATTAAATAGAAATTGCACAGGCAAGAGCAACGCTCATGTGCGATTGTATTGTCGCAAGAAACATGCAAGTTTTATTGCTTTATTCTACTTCATTCTATTGGTGTCCATTTTCCAATCGACAATTTAGACATCGTCTTTCGTAATACCAGTAAATTTGAAGTCTACTTCTTTTTCCAATATGTAGGGGGTTAAGCACAATGCTTGTAGAGCGTAGACAACGTAGTTTGTTTCTTTTTTCCTTCTTTTTCCATAAAGTTGGGATACGCTGCTTGTTCATTTAATCCTAGGAGAGCCCACGTAGTGCTAGGAAAACAAATACAAGGCAGTGAACACGAGGGTCGTGTCACTTAGCGGGTGAAAATATCATTAAAAAAACAGAGAATACAATTTTGTGCGTTTTGTTTTATTCTCCATGTCCTTTTCACCAACGTTGCGAAATTTTGCAGCATCTAAGAAACATGGACACTTGAAGGTCCCAACTTATTTAGTTAGACTAATTATGCGATAAAGAACGACAGATTATTCAACTCGCTTAAAGAAATCATGAAGACATAATTGCAAGTCAGTAGTTTGTTGTACTATGGCCTAACACACAAATAATATTTGTGAACGAATATTCCAGAATTTATTTACTGCCACTTCATTCCAGCACTCTAACAACGTATATAAAATTTGTTTCGTTTTTGTTTTTCTATTAGAATGATCAAACACAAGGTAATGCAAACAGGTACATCAATGACACCTGCAAAAAATCAACATATTTTGTGCGCTAACAAAATCTTGCTAACGACTCTGCCTTTGGGCACGTCTTCTGCTCTGTAAACATGTAACCAGGTGTACGGAATTCGTTTTTGTATGTTATTTTTCCTTCTTTATTGATTCCTCTTGTGGCTGCTATACAAAGGGTACTTTTGGCAACTGAAGACAGTTCAGCATTTCTTTTTTTCAACGAGTCGCCCATCTTTCAAATAGTTTCCCATCTCTTGAATGCAACTGCATTGTAAATGTTTGTCCAACTCGTCATTTGCGGCGGGGCCACCGTTAAACGCACTGGGCCGCCTCCGTTCGAACGTAAGGTCGGTCTCTTTCCACAGTACGATTACCTCTAGGCATCCGAGCTCTTAATAACCTGACAACAACGTTGACCAGAACTTTCCAGTGTCGCGAAGACGAAAGAATTCCGGCAGAACCCGTGTCCCTATTACTACGTTATTACTAAGTTAAAGCGCTTAGCATACAAGCAATGTAGCGACCCACCGTATTTCCGAAGACGCCTTTGATTATAATCTGCAGTGGTCACTTTGAGTTTTTGATTGTGACGGTTACATGAGACACTGCCTTTGGTCTTTGCTATGACACTTTGCTATGACCCTCGCTCGCCAGGGTTGGCCACGACCATGATCGCATTATGACGATGCAATGACGACGATGGAATCAATCACATACAAAGAATGACGTCGATGGAACGACGAAGGCGGTATGGAGGCAATGCACGATGACAATTGGAGGACGTTCCTGAAGTGATGACGATGGTACGACAGTGTTTCCAGGTCCGCATGACAGGAGTCGGATGACGAAGCTAGAACGATTGTGAAGGTACGACCACGAAGGTATGGTGAATAAAGGAGTAGGTGTACCGACCGACCCGTTTGGAGCGTAGTTCGTCACTTCTACGCATACATGACGCAAAAGCGGCGTCGCGCTGAGTACAACGGTTTTATGCGGCGCATGTCGTCTGGTACTTGTGGCAGACGGCGCGCGACAAATAAACCACGCAGAGTGAAAAACTCATCTGTAGCCATCAGCTTGTGCATTAAGGAGATACGGGTCTCAGCTATTTCGTGTTTGCAAGTTGCTACAATATGCTGAAGTTTGCACGACGAAAAGTTGAGCGGCATGGTTAGCAGAATCTCGTCCATGCATAATGGCGAATAATGGAGTACGCACCATTATCAGCAAGCACTCTTATGTAGAGAAGATCAGCAAGCACTCTTATTTCTTCGCTCCCAATCACGGCGGCCTAAAGCAGCAGCGGACACTGCTTGTGGGCAAAGGGTGGTTTTATTAACAGTTCTTCAAGCGGGATTTCACCCACGTTGTCGACTAATTAATGTTTACCAACGATGCAATAAGATGGTGCTTCCGCTCTACTCTATAATATGATGCCCGAGAAAATAAGAAGGTACACTATTTGGCACTTTGAGCACACAACGTGATTATGATCGCAAACCCTCGGAGAGATCAGAGCAAAATTTTGTCTCGAAAACACTTCACTCGCACCAACAATGTACACACCAATGCGCTATAGATGCTAAGAGATTGAGAAAAATGTCTTGCAAAATTCATAGCTATCAATGTGTGGTCCCAAAATCATGTTTTATCAGAATAATAAATTCATCATAAACGAGTCAGAAAAACACTTGAGCACTCACCACGAGAAGAGGAGCGATCAGAGAAACAAGTTGCGAATGAACCCTGCTCAAATTACGACGTCAATATTTCTGTGCCGGCGCCTGCGGAGCTTGTCGTCGCGCACGTGTTACATCATGCTCGGTCTCTGGATCTGAAAATGGAAGGTTCTACAGCTGCCGCATTTTCTCTTCGAGCGAAATTGGTTTTGAGCAGCACACTTAATAAAGTTCGATTGGAAGCGTACGGATGGGGTATGCAAGGAACCAAAGGCTGCACCCTAAATATAACTCTGCGGGAACGGTAAGTTCACTTGTTCCTGAAATGTGCGAAATTTTGCTAGCTACGGTGTAAACGGTTGCAAAGATATATTACGAAGCTTTAGGAAAGGCGAACGACCACAAGTCTTAATTATACGGCAGCTGTAAATTCAGCACCAAGGGCAACATCCTTGCTCCAAACGGAGTTCTTACCTGCCGTGATGGCTCGGTGGATATCGTTGCGCTTGATGATGAGGTCGAGGATTCGTTTATCTACCATAGCGGCCGGGTTCTGATTGTGTCGGAATACAAAACGCTCATGAACTTAGGCTTAGGTCCTCGTTCACGGCTCTCGGGGGTTGCAAAAGTATTCCGGAATGCCCCACTGCGGCGTCTCTCATAGCTAGCCCGTGTGCTTCTGGACGTTGAAGCTTACTTATTTGGTTCAAAGGATACTTGATTGCACCAAATCTACGAACTACTCACAAGTTCACAGCCTAAAACTCCAACACTCCGCACTCGTTGAAAACCGCTAAAGCTGCAGTGCGACATTCTCGCATAGAAGCTAAGAAAGAAAAATAGTTCCAGCACTTCGTGTTTTCCGATAATAGCCCAATTACCCATACGGCTTTGCTTGCACTTTACAGAATGGTATTTGAAGCATACGTCATAGCTGAGATTAACGGCAGCGATATCCCCAACCACGCATTTTGTCTTTCCTGCGTACACACACTCTTCCCTGCGTAAGGACGACGACGCGCGCAGGACAACGCGCGCAGTTCTGACTACAGCTCCATTTTTGCGCCATGATGCGGAAAAGTGGCGAACTACGCTCGGTCGGCAAACCTACTCATCTAGCCACCAGGACCAGGCATCAGGACCAGGAGTACATACCTAATGGCCCCCGTTAGCACACAACTTAAGTCACTTGTCTAAGCGAGCTAGTTCCTGCTAAGATGTTTTGCAAATGGAAATTTACTAAAGATCTATTCAAACGGCAGTGGTGGCACGTTGAATGCTGGCCGTTTCCATCTGTATAGATTTCTTGTGCGACGAACAGAAGGCTCGTCGCGTCAGAGACGCACGAAGCTGGCGAGAGCAGAGCCGGGTGATGTCGTTGGTCTACAGATTGTGAATTGTGAGTCAAAGTGATAGAAGCACAAAAAAAAAGGTGTTTGTTGACGCAGACCTAGTAGTTGCCGCCGTGTACAATGGCCGCGGTTTATGTTCTAACAACTTAAAAATAATATTTTGTGCTTACCACTGTTTTGTTTCCACTCAAATTTCCAAGAAAGCTCGCAAGCATGGTTCAGTCATAAACGTAGTATCCTTGCTTGTCTGTTTCACCTAGATAAAGTATGAAGAAAGAAAACACCGTTGTAGCATCTCGCCATCGGAGATGCGAGCTGCTGCTACTGTAGAGAAATGAATGGTTTTGCCCCCTGTCTGACGATTGAGACTATGCAAACAGCGATAACAAGTGCTCTAATAAACTATGCAGCCAAGGAAATGTAATTTTCTTTTGCAATTAGAGCGAGAATAAAAGCAGCAGTAACCGCAAAGTTTCCTTTTAAGCTAGTCAAAATAAAGACATAGTCCACTATGCTACGTCTCGCCAAATCGACGCGTTGAGCCTCAATGGCCAGGTCAAGGATTCGCTCGCGCATCTAAAATGGCGCCTCTTGGTCTGCACATCGTTAAAATGACTAGTTTGCGATCTTGAGGAAATTTGTTTGCTCACCGATAGGCTATATTTGGTAATGTGCTTTATACGCGTTAATTTGTCATATATAAAGTATGTGGTAACGATGGCACATTAAGAGCGCTATAACGTCGCTGTGACGTTACCACAACCGCTTTCTTTTTTAAAACGACGTTAACTTATTGTCGCCAGGACATTTCCCTCTGATGGTTCACGAGGCTGCCCTGATAAGCTCTATGAAGGCTGATAAAAGGTACGTTCAGTTCACATGCAAGTACGTGACCTAGTTCGCACCTGTTTAGTGGCACGCCCACGCTCGTGCAGGACGAAAGTGGCACAGTGTGCGCAAAGCCATGTGTGATGCAACATGAAGGGAGACGTGGTGGTGCTTCCATGCTGCACCGGCGCAACGAACAGTTCAGCGCCTCGAATTCCCCAATTGGAACAGAGTCGAAACGCCCTTCCCTTAATATTGAAGTTGAAGTTAATAGCTCAATGGCGTGCACCGCGTGCGTAGCAGCCGTCCTCTTAAAGCTTCTCACGGCTACCTCTGGGGGCATTTGTATGGGTAATGCAGAGGCGGACACATGCTGGCATAGAGGATTAGCGCGCGTCGCCACAAGAGCCGCTTTTCATACAGCGCACGGATGCTGTCCACTCTCACAAGCGCATACTTCTGAGCGACTAAGTTCTGCGGCGTCGGTTTTATCAGAGTTATGGCGTCTGCTCTGTGAAAGGAAGGAAATTTGGAAGGACACGTTCTTCGCATTGTTTGCTCCGGTACAGAGTTTTGTCGCACCAGAACGACGTACGCTGACGAGGCTACGTGCACCATTGAGATTATTATTGCGTGTGCCGTAAAAGTGGCGTGGCGTCTCTTTTCTTGCGACGTTACGCTAAGCCTATAGTGGATGCCCGAATGGCGTGCCCCAGAATACCCGTTATAGCACTTGCTTGATCACCGGAAACATATCAAGGTACTTAGGATACATGCAAGGAAATGGTCCTTTCGTGTACTCTGTTCAGCGGCGATCACCTTGTACTATTTAGCAGGTGCCTAGACTGCATAGGGAAAGAATGCATAGGACAATATACTCACAATCGAATGAAGTAGACGCGTGACATGCGTGCTGCGCGTGTGTAGTCGATTCCGGAGGCGCTTACTTACAAGTTGCACAAAGACAGAAAGACAAAAAAAAAGAAAGCAAAGATAACACTATACTCTATACTATACGCACATCCCACGTGTTTTGAAGAAAGACCGTCTCTGAGCCATATAGTTAGATGGAAGACCTTTCTCACAGAACAAGATCTTAGAACAGTGGTCTCGAATCTTACTGGTGCAGGAAACAAAAGCACTGCTGCGATTCCTGAAGGCAACCCGACTGTAAGCAACATTCTGTGACGTAGCGCTTACATTGCGTCGGCGACTCCTGTGCGCAAAAACTGTCGCCTTTCGTTCTCTTAAAGATCTGTTCATCCGCTGTACCCCTCTCAAAATGCAGTGTAGCCAACTAGGCTCATGCAGTCCTGGTTAACCTCCCTCCATTTCATTTAACCTTTTCTCTCCAGGGTGTATGGGGAGCCTGTTATGCGGCAATGACGGAAATGGTGATGGCATGACTGATTTCGTCCTGGCAAGCGTTTCTTAATAGCTGGCTCCAGTGACGAGCTTGACCCTGGTTCAATCACACAATCGGACATGTTCATATTCATTTTTAATTCATAAGCATTCTTTGGCAAGTACCCCGGCAATATTATCAGTATCATGCCCGTAACGCGAAAGGCGCAACCCCTTACCCATAGGGATACATAAGGCTCCATATAAAATGCCCGGGGCATTCTATAGCAGGGGTGGGCCAACTTAAATTGGGGGGGGGGGGGGGGGGGGCTCGCCAAATTAAACTTGGGCCTGGGCCAACTTGAAATTTGGGGGTGGCCGACTTTAGAGTTGGGGGCGGGAGAACTTAAGAGTTGGGGGTATGCAAGCTTTAAATTTGGGGGTGGGCCAATTGAAATTTGGGGAAAAAAAGCAACAGCTAAGTAACAGCCGAGTCAAAGAATGCTTAGGCATTTGTAGACAATTCTCAGAATTTACGCATAATTTTTCTTTTATTGTTGAACAGGTCCAAAACTAGAAGCGACCGGGACCAACCTACCTATCGCGAAGTGACGCACTTAAGGCAAATAATGTTTGGAGTTACAGGAGCACGAAGTCACAACAAATGGCTTCACTTTGTAGATCGGCAATACGTACGCGCAAAAAGCCTTCATATTGTCCCTAGGGAACGGTGGAACCGCGCGTGTGCGTGCGTGTCGGTGACTGGAATTGACGCTAGTTACCTTTCGGGAACGCCAAAGTAAAATGAAAGGTTACCGTGAGCCATTTCCTTGGAGAAGCCATAGAAACGAAAAAAATCCCATATTTCTCTTTCAATTCATTCATGCTACGGTGTAGGGATGGTTCAATATTTTTAAATTCCGTTAACGAATAATCATTCCCAATTTAAGTTTTTAATCGGTTAATCGATTTCGATGCAAGGTTTTCCATCGATGAAGTAATTCATTGACATTTTTGCAGGGTAATCTTGAAAAGGTTGAAACGGGTATCTATTTGCAAGGGGAAACAGCGCGTAAGACGAGGACTAAACAAGATCGACAACACATGCGCTGACTAACCTCAAAGGTTAGTCAGCGCATCTGTTGTCGATCTTTCTTGGTCCTTGCCTTACGCACTGTTTCTCCTTCCTAATGGAACACCAACTTGCCCAACATCGATCCCTTATGCAGTTATCTACTTTTGTAGGACCATATATTTTAATGTTTGAGAAACCAAGTTTGTAACACGAGTGTATAAACGGTTGATAAAGGATAAAGGTTAACTGAATATAGTTGGCACTAGAAACTTTCGAAAAGATAAACAATGTATTACACTAAATGTTGCCGTGTGAGTGGAAGAATAAAAAGGGTGAGCGGAGGGAGCGAGAAAGAGACGAAAGATAGTTTGCCGCGTCTGAGGCTCGCCTCGAAGCCTATTAAATAAAATTAATAAAATTATGAGGTTTTACGTGCCAAAACCACTTTATGAGGCACGCCGTAGTGGAGGACTCCGGAAATTTTGACCAGCTGGGGTTCTTTAACGTGCACCTAAATCTAAGTACACGGGTGTTGTCGCATTTCGCCCCCATCGAAATGCGGCTGCCGTGGCCGGGATTCGATCCCGCGACCTCGTGCTCAGCACCCCAACACCATAGCAACTGAGCAACCACGGTGGGTCCTATTAAATAGACCCCGCTTCTTTCGTGAGGTAACAGTTTATTATAAAATCGCACTTAGTGTGGAATTACATAAGATGCATGGCACTAGTGAATCCCTGTACAGTAAAGTTAAACTACAAATAAAAAGAAATGGCAAAAGCGAAAGGCGAAGTCAAACTGAAATATGGAAGTAATTGTAATATGCATAGGGGAAAAGAAAATTACTGGTTTAGCATTTTAAACCAGGCGCTCTTTTCTACAACGCGAAGGAATCCTAATTGGGCGCGATGTTTGGGTAAAACCGGCACCTTCTTTGAGTGGCTGCACAACCAGCGTGCGAGAATAGATGCTCGGACGCTATAGATTTGCCGGAATCGACATGAACTCCATCGCTATGTCAAATACACGCTCCAAACCGCCGCGCATGCTGTGCCACGCCTTTATAGTGGACCGGGAGGGGCACAACGATCAACGAATGGGTCGCTCTAGTATGCCTTGAATTGTGATGGAATTTCAAGCCTCCGGCTTCGGGCGGCGTGGTGGGGAAAGAGAGGGGAAGCGTTCGGCTCGGCACCACTCGGGACTCGGAAAAACACGACAGACGCTCTGTATGCCACGGCCGTACGATCACTGCTCGGGCGCCGCCATTCCAGTACGTTTGCGAAATTTTCGCACCGCTCCTGTCAAACTTTCGAAAACGATTAATCGAACAAGTCTAATTGATTATGAGTCGATTAAATGAAAGGTGGACATCGATAGAGATTAATCGTTTTGCGGCATCCAGTTAATCGAGTAATATCATTCATCGACATTACCAACCCTACTACGGTGATGCTATAAGTCCATGATAAGAGACGATTGTTTACCGACCATACTGCACTTTGACGAATCACGCACGTCCCCCACTTCCCGAAACTTACGCTTTCCCAAAAGAAGCCGTCAAATCTCGCTTAAACAACTCTTACACTGACATTATTACGTTTGTGTCACGTCAAAAACGTCTTAAGCGTTTGTTTCACACCATTGAGCCACACAACTCCTTGTTGATCATTCTTCTGTGTAGACTGCTCGCAGCAAAGTAGCTTGCGTTATTGCACACTTCGATGCTGTCTCCTGGAAGCTGTCTGCATTGCCGTCGACATCCGGATTAGAAGAGGGCTAATGATGGCGGCTTGTCGAAGACGGCAAAGTGTCTTTGTGCACCCGGCTGCAACAAATACTTAGTCGGCATCATCACGGGATTTCTCTTGAGCAGTTCGAAGCTGGTTAATTTCCCCATCCTCCTCTGACTACTACATCATCGTCGTCATACACTCACTGCTACAGAATTTATGGACAGCGTTAGCACTCTTTCAACGTTCCATTGATTTAAAAAGCTCGTTTCATATTGTGGGCAGGGATAACCTTAGGATTCTATTTCAATTTGTTTTGCGCCAGTGGTCTGAGCAGCGCTCCGCCTATGTGATCACCAGGATTGGCCGATCATTACGACGAACGATGAAGGAATAAATTCGAACGAAACAAATTCTCACGTTATACCAGCCCTGGATATTCCGATCTCTTTGATACAAGCCATGCGCTTCGCAAGCAGAAGGAGATTGGCGTCCCGTTGTTGACGTAATCAGAGCCACGGCTTGTTGATCTGTCTCCAATGAGCGGCTGGGGCAGAGCAGTTTCTATCAAGGCAGCCATGACAAAAAATAGGAATAACCATTGACCCGTCGGCGCACCTCTCTGAGGTGCACGTTACCCTAGTTCCATTGTAGACAGACGCGCACGTATGACGCAACACAAAATCCCCTTTCCTCTCAATATCAACGCGATCGTGTATCGCAGTCGCCCATGCTGTTTATTTGTACAGTCCCCAGGACACTTTTCAGGAGCCTGGGAGCAGTGTGCGGCAGCATGCGTTTTCGCTGTCAAGGAAGGTCGCTTGGTCGAAACAATTTCCTCCTGAGCAAGCGGCTCCTTATTGGAAGGCCGCCGCCTGTCGCGTTCCCTCCGTGCTGCGAAGATAGCCGCTGTAGTGAGTGAGTGAGTGAGTGAGTGAGTGAGTGAGTGAGTGAGTGAGTGAGTGAGTGAGTGAGTGAGTGAGTGAGTGAGTGAGTGAGTGAGTGAGTGAGTGAGTGAGTGAGTGAGTGAGTGAGTGAGTGAGTGAGTGAGTGACAACTTTATTATTAGAAGGGGTAAGGGATAAGGGAGGCTAAGCTACGTAGGCTTCCAAGTTGTGCTTCACGATGGAGTCTTCAGCTCGTGCCAGGACCCGTGTTTGGATGTCTCGGTCGGTGCGCTGC
>NC_091821.1:69447925-69452925 GCF_038994185.2 Dermacentor albipictus | reverse complement strand
GTCTTCCCCGTGCTCGGTCAGCGCCCTGTGGATGATCTTGGCCAAGTTGTGGTGCTGGTGAGACTTGGTCGTGGTCGCATCCAAAAGATGCCTCAGCATACTCCACGTCTTGCCGCAGTGCATCTGGCCGTCCGCTGCGTTACAAACCTCATTCCATTGCTGTGTGCATAGCACTCGGCTGTGGGACTCGATCTCGCGGTTGAGTTCGGCGACCTTCTTGCGTAGCTTTCTGTTTGTCCTCTGCGTCTTCCACCTTGACAGGATGGACTGCTTGGCTTCGATGAGGTGGGCGAGGCGGCTGTCGACCCTGTGGACACGCTCGTCTGTCTCGACTTCCTTGGTGGCCTTTTCTACCTTGTTTACAATCTCGGTGGACCACTTCTCAATGTCCGTAATTTCGGTTTGCTCCTCGGGTAACAATCCTCGAAACACGTCCCAGTCAGTAATTCTATGTTTCCGAAGGCTTCTGCCAACTTCGTCGGTACCACCGAGCGGGACAGCGACCTCCACAATGTAATGGTCACTTCCCAATTCGTGGCCCGTGTTGCGCCATTCGAAGTCCGCCATACCACCGCCATTACTCCTGACGAAAGTGAGATCGGGCGTTGTGTCTCGGGTGATCGAGTTGCCGATTCTTGTAGGGTATGCTGGGTCGGTAATTAGATTTAGTCCCAAGTCGGTAGCATCTTGCATTAGGTCCCTGCCCTTTGCCAATGTTTTTAACCTACCTCCCCCTTCTCAACACCCTACCCCCCCCCCCCAGTCCGGCTGTCAGTGTTACTATATTACTAATAATAGCAACCACGTTCTAGAATTTACTCAGCACCATGACGACAAAATGCGATTCTTCCCGCCATCCCCCAACCGCAGGATTTCTGGACTGCGAACACCTAAAGAAGGAATCTCGAACTGTTTATGTGGACAAATATTTTCCTTCAGTTTCTTTTCTCGCGACTTTGTATCGCAAGCACTCATGTCGACAGGGAAATTGCGTGAAATATGTTTTTATAGGTATCACTTTAAACTTCTCGCGTTGTGAGATAGTTCGCTTCAAACCAAGTGATCAGAACTAGAACGTAGTTTACAATTACGACTTCTCTCATCGCAGGTGTAGTTGAGCTCGCTGTCATGTGCAGTAAAACGTTTTACTGTCTTAAATTTAAGGGTGTTAGCCATAGCACAAACCGGCACCTGATAAAATGTTTACTGTGTTGGTCAGTACATAAGCAAAAAGAAATATACACATCGCTTTGGGCAACGGCAATCAAAGTGCGAAAATAATTTCGTTATTTGAAGCTTGAAATTTATTCGCTTTTTCAGGCAATACATCATATTGTGGCTCCCCAGCTGCACAATACAGTTATTCTCCCTCCTCACCGCCCTCCCCGTCGACGTTTCAATGGAACTACCACCGCACTTCATGAGGCTTTCCTTTTCCTGCTCATCACAGTAGGGCACTAAGGCGAGCTGCCACAATCAATAATAGTTAATGAGCGCTATGGCCCAAAATTTAAGCAGTTACTGACAACCCATTTTCAAACCTAATCATCTTTCTCACATCTGTCCCACATCTTACTTTTGTTGTTGCCTTTAACGTTCCTACCCCTTTTGTTATAATGACTGCTCTGTATTTCTGTTTTTGCACACCCCGCCCCCTTAGGTTGTAAGTCGAAAGGGGTCTTGAAGAGTTCATAAATTATAATAATGATGATGATAATGATAACTGCGCGAAAAGGTTTTTTATCAGTAAAGGAATTACCTATAAGGTACAATTAAATGAAAGCCGCGCAGTGATCCGTATGTGGATACGTAGAAAAGCTTCTTTTCTCCTATTTCTTGTGTCCCCTATAAATGCACTTTTCTTAATGTGGAAATTCCCAAGAAGATCGTATGGAAACACTGCAGGTGCAGGGACAAGAAAGATGAGTATCTTTATTCGTTACGCAACCATGGACTACTTTGGCAATTCATATATATTTGTTCACATCGATTGCACCACCGGGGTCACGCACATGGCAAAACCTTGCTACACGGCCGGTAAATAACTGCTCTTAACCAGGAGAGAAATTCCCGACCGTCTGACGGCTGCGGGACGTTTTCGAAATCCCTTGACCTCTAGAGATGGTGCCCACGATGTAAGAGGTGGTTCGTGCTCATATGGGTGCTCTGAAACAGGTTCTCTATACAATAGACGCCAAAGCGTACATTATATCCTTAGGGTGCGTTCGCCAAATGGGAAGAACAAATACACTTATCAGGCAAGAAAAGTAAGAGCACGGACTTTCAGGATCAAGAAACGTCTTGTCTTTCATGTTGCAGATAGCTCAGACACTAATCTCACGACACCAACAAGCTTCCCCGGGCGTGTCTCGAGTGCAGATCAGCATGCAGGGCTTAACTTGGATCACTCGACATTCGAGCTCAGTGCCGTAACAAAGTGCACGAGCGCAACCGACTCCTTGCTTAATCTGGCTGAAGGTCTAACGCCACCAACTGCACTTCTTTACTTTCCCCGTTCATTTTGCTCTTAAGCAGCGTTCGGTATATTCACTTGCCGCAAGAGATCGTATGCGTGCTGCTGCGCGCGTCTGATTGTGTACGTGTTTGTATGCAGTGCATGCATGCATGCATGATTCTCAACGGAATCGTTTCTAGTGTTCCAGACAGTAAATAATCAGCTTCACTACCAGACGACTGGATTTTGAAGAAAAAGCGAATTAAACTTTTTGATGATCGAATGCACTATACCTGATGTTAAGCTTCTCACAATTACACTGTCGTTGCTTTTTCTGTTTTCTGTTTTTTTTTATTTTGCCGCTATATATAAATTATTTGAGATCTCATGCAACTCAATCCTTGATAATATTTTGTTCACTTGCTTCAGGCTTAACGCGAGACTTATGAAATGTTCGAACAAGGTGAAAATGTAAAGACCCGTCTCAAGCAAAATAATTAGACTCAAACAAAAATGCAAAGAGCAATAGGTCTCGTAGCTTTTAGAAAATATTTTTGCGCGCCGTTTATTCAGCTTTCAGCCGTCTACATTACGCTACTAAAGCAACACATAAGAGGGCAGCAGGACTTGTAGTGCACACATGAATAAAACATTTCACTGAAATGACAAGCTAAAAAAAGCCCGCTCTATTTGAACTCATGATTTTGTAACCTCAGTAACTCTTAGAAGCTGTCCAGCAGACTTAGAGACATATAGACGGTATTCTTTTCTAGAAGTTTAGCAATTAGTGAAGCTACCTCTACGGGAATTCGCGTTACCCCGTACGAATATCCGTCACAGTTTACGCGTATTCACAGCAATTCGCGACTCTGGGATACAATAAAGAAATTGACTGTACCAGGCCAAGATTAGCGTTTTCTCATAATTCAAAGTCCTTGTGAGCATCGCTGCGGTTTTCAGCAAAAAAATTATACGTCATGAGCCCACGCGGTATTTCATTTATTTTTGAATTTCGCCGCGAATTGGTGAAGCAACGCCAATTCACACCTTTTCTGTTCGCCCAATGGACATACACCACGAGCTCAAATTTATATCCGCCAACGAACCTGTCTTTACAAATGGTAATAATGATATATCTATGTGCGTGCATAATAATATCTCATACAGGCATGCCTACGAAAGCCATAAAGCTTTTTTTTTTAGCCTTTGTGCAATGTTTGTTAGAAGTACTCGTTTTAAAAACAACACTTCTAGGCGTGCAGGCATTTGCGGGCATAATTAAGCGTAAATGGTAGAATATTAACGCTTCTTAAAAAAGCAATGCTTATGATTGCTACAGTTCAAATATTTTTTATCTTCTGTGGCCGAATTCACAAAACCTTGCGTTCATAACGCCTGTTTCCCATTGACAGCTATGTCTCCTATGCTAACATGTCTGTCATCACAATGGGTTGGAATCTATACTCTCATGAACAGTTCTAGTGTGAGCACTTTCTTGTGAATGCGGGCACCTAGGGCAAAATTCACAAAGCTTTTCTTTGGTAACTGTTCTTTGCCATATCTCTTTATCATTGCTTTGCCATTGATATGCCCAGCATCAGGATTGGTTCAAAATTCTCTTCCGCACAATTATAGCGCAAATGCTTTTTGTGAATGCGGGCCCTGTTTCAGCAAAAGCATGGAAGAAATCGCGCTATAGTAGCATCTGCTATAGCTTCATGGAGACGTCAAGAATGTGGGAAATTTTTTAGTTGGCTGTGGTCTTCAGTGACGACCTAACTCTTTCGTTATTAGCCTCACTTTGTGTGTTATACAAAGAAAACGATTGGTATATAATGTTAATCGCGGTGGTTGCATTGCCTCGCATGATGTTAGGGGCTGTGTATAACGAGTCAAACGCCATTATTTTTATTCTTAGGGGTTTGTTTCCTGTTGGCAGGTCATCCTAATATGTCACACGTCACAATTCGCTCGCATATCTTCTAACAAGCCGTTCTATAGCCTATGAAGTTTTTTGTAAATACGAACCCAAATTTATTGCCTTTAGTTATTTTTTTACTGCAACGGTGGAAAACGTCATGAGTGTTTCTGTAAAATGTAAGCGAAACAGCTGTAGGTCTATATTCTGCTTTCATTTAGTTTACGATGCTCGGTCCTACATTAAACTTAATGAAGTAATCAAGAGTGGGATTGAACGCAATATGCCTAAACTATCTAAAGCATAACGATGCTGTTGCAGGCGACTAAACACTTATGCTGCCAACTTCAGCGAACACGTTGCGACCGGATGTTGAGACAGTCAACACCCGAAAACAAGCAGGCACCTAGCACCCTTTCTTGGCACTTGCTGCCGACAAAGTCTGTGTGTCAATATAGGTGCTGCCTCCTTTGCGATGGTCCAGCTCGTTGCTATAACTCATGTATCGTTACGACACAGCAAGCAGTGCCTTGGAGCACGCCCGGCGTTGTCTCGGTCATCGACTCCCTGGTGTGGGTCATTACTGCTAGGCACTAGGGAGGGCGTGGGGTGGAGAAAGGAGGGAGA
>NC_091821.1:69202925-69437925 GCF_038994185.2 Dermacentor albipictus | reverse complement strand
TCCACCCGTAGCCCCGTCGTGGATGCGCATGGCTGTCAACGTGGCTGAACCCACGCACCGTACCTTGGAGGTAATCCGCGGCGAGTGCATCGGCTGGCGCGAGCCGATATGGATGGTGGCTTTATGTGCTTGAATGAGTAGAGACCAAGGCGCAATAGACCAGGACAGAACACCCGTGCACCTAGTGCTGGAGGTCACGGGATCTCATGTTTCGGAGTGGTGTTGCAGCAAGAGGAAGCAGAAGAGTTTGCTCGCCGAGTACGACGCTCTTCAACACGTCAGTACAACACAACGACAGCGCGCCTTCGTGCTCATTGAGTGAGATCCCTTCATGCTTTCTGGTGCGCTCGTGACAGAATGTTTGTTAATTTAATTGGTAAGCGATTGTGTCCTGGATTTCGATGGGGGCGCAATGCGAAAACACCCGTGCATATGTATAGTTAGATGCACGTTAAGGAATCCCAGGTGGTGCAAATTGATCCGCAGTCCCCCACACTACGGCGTGCCTCATAATCAGATCGTGGTTTTGACGGGTAAAACCCCCCCAATTTAATTTTAATTGTGTCCTGGAATTTATATGGCCGATAAAATTACCAACATTAGTTCGCGTAGTACGCTCGACTTTCGAGCGAAACTGCAACATTGTTTTTCTTCGCTCAATTGCAAGGATTTAGCTGAGCATAACGACATGGCAGGACGGCAACAACTTGACAATAACGAATTCAGTCGCTGTCGTCGCGGCGTAACGGGAAGAACGAACGGACGGACACAGCAAACCAAATTCCGTAGTCACCTTGCGTTACTCAGCCTATATTCTGATACGCACTAAATTAGACAATAAGTTAATTATCCGAACTCTTGAATACATGTTGAAGGCATAAATTGATTATAAAAGTTGTGCAGTGCGATCGGAAACAACCAATGAAGTTTGCGGACCGGCGTCATCCTTTCAGTGGTTCTTCCAGTTTGCGACAGCACCTGTGAAATATGAAAAAAAGCTAGATAAGAAATAACAAAAAAAAGACCACGTCCCTGCGCGCTTACGCGTTTCCATTCTAACGCTCGCAGATGTGTTGCCACAGAACAAAACCCGCATACCCGCCCTTGAAAAGACCACTAGTGTGTTTCGACACGCCTGCTGTCTCCATTGTATCTCTAATCATCTGTGACCGTGGCGGATTTGCATCTTCACAACAATGGTGCAGGCTTGGCCATGGACATACAGGGCTTCGTTTTCGGAAGCGAGATTGACAGTGTTGAAATCCGCACATGCAAGCGCATTGTGACGTTATTTTTTTGTTTCACGGGTTTCTTCCCACCCTCGAAAAACCAACAACGTAAAAGATAACGCTATGGAAACAACTTCATTACGTGTTTCTGAGTATACGCTTTATAACTTTCCCAAGTACAAGTTCGGCCCTAGAACTAACAGTTAAGAAATTGCCCACTTTAACTAACGAATTAGCTGAGCAATCACATTTCCCAGTAATCACACACAAAAATAGCCTTAGTAACTCAAAACGCCTACGAAAAATACGCCCTATGCTCTGATTCGCCTAAATTGGGCGCCACTTTGAAGTCCTGGTTCAAGTAGCATTCAACACATAGCTTAATGCATACCTGCCGAAATACCCGTATGCGAAATACCCGTATGCGAAAATACCCGTATACTTGGATTCAGGTGTACGTTAAATAACCCCAGGTGGTCCAAATTTCCGGAGTCCGCCACTACGGCGTGCCTCATAATCAGATAGTGGTTTTGGCACGTAAAACTTCATAATAAAGAAAACCTTAGTGCATGTGTCACCTTAACGTGGCTTTACACAGTAGGACAAATTCATGATTTAGTTTACAAAGGTGACATAGCTGAATTGCAGAGAACCACTTGCAGCTCGCTGCCCCTCTGCAGCGCCCATCTGTTCAGCGTGATGCGGTAGCGCTGAGTCACCTCATGCTCGCCCATCGACTGAATCAGCTATCCGGTGCGTCGCTTCAATAATCCCATGAACAAATAAGCTTTGTTTAACAAAATCACCTGTACAAGCAACAAAAATTACCTGAACGACAGCCTGAATAACATTCTGCATTAGTGCAAACACTATGGAATGATTCTAAATGTAGAAAAAAAAGTGTTTCCCTTCTCATATATTGTAAGAAAGCACCCCTCTCCTATACATACACGCTAGGTTCTTCCCGACTTAAAGAAGGTAGGTGTCACCCTCACAAACAACCTATCATGGTACATTCATGTTAACAACCTATATAACACCGTGTTTTGCAAACAGTCTTTTCTTTTTCTGTATGCAAACTTGAAAAAGCTCCACCATGTGTTAAACTCCTATCTTATTATTGCTTATTTAGACCGAACTTTGCGATGCCTGAATTGCCGGGGTCCCTTACACTCAGTGAAACATAAACAATCTTGAACAAGTCCAAAGACCAGTGGGCTGGTTTGGTACAACACATTTTCCACCTTCGCATCTCCAACTGAACGAGTGACTCGAATGGCATTCCGTTGCTAGAATTGCGCAGAACATTTATTAGGGCTGAAATATATTTCCTAACTACTCATTAACGAACTAGCGCTGAACCCCTCAGTGTATATAACCCCACTAATGACGAGACCAACTCGCCAGAATCATTCAAAACGCCTTAGCACCATATTTTACTTCAATGAACATATTGAAATTCTCTTTTCTTCCACGCGCCATTGCTAGCTGGAATCGCTTAAGTCAAGGACTTCGTAAGATGAGTACGTGACAATTATATTAGCACTTCTGAACTTTTTTGTGTGGGCAAGTTTTTGCACTGTTTTCTTAATTATTCTGCCGTCCCTGCACGGACCTCGAACCCGCAGTACGTATTAATCAGATAAAACATAAAACTAACAGTTTCTTACAATTTGTCACTGGCAAAAATTTTGGAGATATGCACGCGTGATTGGTAATCTTCAAATAGCGCCATATTGAGAGGACAAATAGAATATGATGAGTGTCACGTGAGGCCACTGTCCAGCGTCAGCCGGCCCTTTTCCTATGCGTGCTAGAGCAGAGTCCCAGAACTATCCCAGAAGCCACTGCAAAAGTCATTCTCTGGCTGCTAGAGCAGTGAACACCCGTGCCTCTCCCCAATTACTCCACTGCATTTGGCACGTTCGCTTGTCAACAACCTTCTGCTCGGCGCAGCAACTGACACCGCTGTGTCCTTCGCAGCACGTCGCGTGGTACGGCCAACCTCCACAGCAGCTGTTCCTCGTGGATACTGTGCTGGCCAAGCCATCGTCCATGCACCGGGTTTCCAGCGTGGCGCCAGCGACGATAGTGCAGTGCACCATCATCATGGCGTCAAAGCCACTGATTCGGGTGCGCCCGTTGTCCACGTGCGGCAGGATAGTGAGATTAGCAACCGTCCCTATTGTTGGTGGCGCTGCTGGAACGCAGTTGCGGTCTTATGCCTCCTCTTCCACATGTGCGCTGCCCGCTGGTGTTGATCCCACCACTGGCACGTCGGCGATGCGGTACTATATACTTTGTCTCCGTAAGGGTACAAGCGGTGACAACTAAAGACAGCATGGTGGAAGAAAGCGCTGTGGCGTTTGCCAATGAACGTGGACGTAGACGTAATGAACGTGGACGTAGACGTAATGAAAGTAAGAAAAGCAGCAAAGAATGAATGATGTGAAATCATATTTATTGTGCCACTGTGTGCGACGTGTCACTACGTTTGGTAGTGATTTTATTTTTATTTTTCTCATTGCAGAGCAGGTCACTATAATTTGATTTTAGTTACAGTACTGCAATAAAAAGAAACTGGGTTAAGAAACGGGTTATCTGAGAAGCCAACAAGTATTTGATAGAAGTTCTCTTGATACAAGTACTGCAATAAAGTTATTCATTGCATTAATGGAGTACTGTCCTTTCTTTTTTTAATTCATTGACTGGGATAAATGGGTGGTATCGAAAAGCGATAACATAGCGTGGTTTCATTATCAAGTGCAATTCGCTGAAAGAAGTTATTTGAGCTTTTCATGTAAATTTACAGAGTGTCTATGGATAGCCTCTACAGATTGACCCTTCTATTGGTAAGTACCATAGGCGCCGACAAGGGTGGGGGGGGGGGGGTGCGGAGGGAGGTAGGCTCCGGGACCTGAGCCCCCTCCAAGGTTTACCTGGGGGGGGGGAGGGGCAGAGCAGTCCCCCACCCCCGGAGATGTCGAAGACTACCTCCCTGCCCCCTAAAGTTTCATTACCAGAGTTCTGTTACCCACGTCACTTGAGGTTTATTTTGTGTTGCATCTGCCCCTTCATTAAAAATTATATCGCGGCTAACACCTTACTGCATCATTGTTGGCGCTGACGTGCACGACTTTTAATTCATACTTTCACTTTATTTCTGAAACTCCTGACAATAGGAGTACAAGCGCATTAGAAACACCAGCAGCGGCTGCCTCATCCATATTTTTTTCAGTTCAACTCGTTTTTTTCCCTTCCATTCTGAGCACCATGCACAGACACTATATATTTAAATATATATGCAGGACAATGTTTATCATATCTTTTTTTTAGTTAGGAGGGAGCGAATTAACAATTACTTTGAATGGTATGATAGCCTATACCTAGAAAATGAATATATTGCTCTATGTTCACCTCGCTTCAAATTGTCTTGCGTGCTACTTTAACCATGAAAAAAAGCTGCAGACTTCAGTGACACCTTTGACAGAGTCTTTTATCAACGGCCTGTGAAATGCACGATAATGATGTGTGTCTCAGTACTGCTTCTCTTTCCAGTTGACAATGCTAACGACTTATGAAAAAAAAAAGTTGTAATGATTTACAACATTTATTCGGGATTGAAACATCAACACTTGCAAGCAGGTGTAATAAATATATATATTTCACTCAGTAACCTAAATGAGGTCAAGCGAGATTCACTCGAAATCAGAATCAATAGGAGTAATGCGCAGCAGTGCTTATACTTGAGCTCACAATTAAAAAAAAGAAGAAAAGGAAAAAGAACAAAAAAGAGAGGCCGCAATATTGTCGGAAAGGCGAATCAGTATTACTGATCAGATAATTCAAAGAAGGGAGGTTGTTATCTTGGTGGTGTGAGGGGACTCAGGCTGTGAAATTAAACTGCTTCCTGCTATGACGTCTTGTAAGCAGTTGTATAAGGCCGTCACTTCAGTGAACAATCCTTCGAGGTCACACGAAAGTTTAGGTGCAACTGTTATGAGAGGTCGTATATGTGCGTGCGTGCGTGCGTGCGTGCGTGCGTGTGCGTGTGCGTGTGTGGTACGGAAAGCTGGTCAGGCCCCAGCCCCCACGGGAAGGATGAAAACTGTCCGCCTTTGGTAAGTGCCACTGGCCCATGCGCCTTCTCATAAAATACTCCGAAGGCCGACAAGAACAGCGGATTAGGCCGAGCTGCAAATGAAAAGCGCATCGAGTGGCGAAACAAGCCACGAGTTAGGCAGCACCGACCAACGTTCACAGGAACTTCGGTGTCCGGAGGCTCCAATAATCAAAACGAAAGCCACGGGCGTATTGCCCTGTCTCAGCGTCCCTATACTGATCAACGAATGCCGCATTACGGAACAGACTTCCCTGAAAGCTATGCGACTGCTTGCGGCGCCCACCAGCTCGCAGCATTTCCAAGAGCTCCGGGCAAAGGAATTGTCTGGGCTTGCGAGAAAGTTGCGTCAAGTTTATTTTCGTCCGACGTGCATGTTTTCGCTCGAGGTTTCCCCGATTGCGGAAGCAGACAGAAGAGAGCAATGGAGCCGTAAAACTTCTGCGACGCAGCGGCCTACAAATACAAGTAGACTCGAGATTAGATGTGGGTAAGTTTACACAGGGCTGTACTACAGGAATCTGCATGACACTAATCATCCGCCAATATTAAAAGTAAGATACATCGTCGAGAAGCTGATCTTTACTATAGGTATAGGCAGCAGTAAAAGCAAGCGAAATGGAATTTCCAGATAAATAGTAAGGATGACTTCTCTAACTAAGCGAATCGCCCACTAAAAGAGCAAAAATACGCGTATGATCACACCAGCTGTCTCTAGTTTGCAAGTGTATTGAGATTGATGCATACAGCTAACTGCACACATTTCGTCGCACCAAAGCGGATAAAAGCGCTTCGAGGTGATATCTGCGAAGAAGAACCACACGTAGGGAGGGAGGAGTAATTGAGGACCATTCACGCAATCACAATAATCATCACTCACGCAATCATTGTAGTAACCTAAACGAACGTCTTGCGAACTACGTTTTGCCTCATCTGGCCCACGCTGTAGGCTTGAAAGCTGTTTACGCTGAATGAATATTCTCAAGTGGGCTTAAATACTTCAAGGACGATGTATGTTACAGCATTTTCTCTTCATCTCGTTGGCAGCAGCAGCGAAGTTACACTGTAATACATACCACTTCGGCGCGTATACCTTAAAATGACTGCGACTTTCCAAGGAGGAGAGACTGAAGATAAAAGTAACCTTTATATTACATGGGTTAAGCATTGTTTTTTCAATAGATACTTATGGGCTAGTTGGCGAGCCATGATATTGATGATGCAGCGCACTTAAGACACGTTCACGCACACATAGAAAAGGCTATACACAGCAGGCGCTGGACTGCAACTACTGCTTTATTGCTCCAAGACCCGCCTCCTAGTGTGTTTCATACGTGCGTGTGTGTGTGAAAGGAATCGCTCTTTAGCCGCATAACAAAAGGAAAAAGTTGACCTCCTTTACACTTTGCTGCCGTTGCTTTTGCTGCGACGTAGTTTCTCTCACAAAAAAAGAAATACAAGTTAGAAATACTTATAAACTATATCTCTCTTTAAAAGTCCTATTTTTTGCCCCTGCTTTTCACCAGACGTCATCGCATGCCGGCAGGTCCATTAGTTTTGTCAATATTTCTTTTAGATAAGAACCGTTTTATTTCGTTTTATTTGTTTTCAGTCTGTCGGGATGGATTGGAATGCATTTTTTTGTGTGTTTGGGCCGTTGTGCCACACTAAGAGTTCTTTAAATTTGCTAGTTCCGTCTGAATTATTTAGGATACAATTTAGCGCATTTCTACCGATAAAAACTTCGCTACAGCTATGCAGACAGGGTCACAATCTATGACGTCATGGCGCGCTGCGGCATTGCCCATCGACTTTCATTTTTGCGGCTTTTCTGGCTTAACAAGTCTTGTTTCACGGCAAAGTGCCTGCTGTTTTCCTTTTTGCTTCTTTTGTTTTCTATGTAGAACGGTAATTTACACACGTAGCTTGACTAATTCTTCGTATTAGTGCCCCTTAAGATAGCTACGTTATGACACTGAAGCAAAGCTGAACTTTTGGCGCAGTACACGCTTACAGCAGCAGACGAGTTGCGAGTGGAGAGAATTTCGCACAGTGGGCTGGTCATTCGCGGAAGAAAAATGCCCCGAAGCTATGGCTGACTGCTGGCCGCCTCTCTCAGGATTCATCAACGCATGACGTACAGCTCTCGCGGCAGACTGCTCCGACCAGCGCGCGCTAGAGGCGTCAGCGTCCCCTCATCAATACTACAGGAGGGGCCCGGCGCCGTTCACTCTAGCCTCGCTCCACTAAAGGCGAGCGTAAATGAACGTAGGCGGTGGTGGCGCACCAGCTTGCCCTTTGCGCCTGTAGGAAATGAGGCTTCCCCTTGTTAGCCAACGAACGAGTGAAAACTGCAGAGGCGTCAACTTTGTATGGTCATTTCGACAGACAAGAGTTAGGGAGCATCAGGCCAAAGTTGGCTTGTATTTATTTATTTATTTATTTATTTATTTATTTATTTATTTATTTATTTATTTATTTATTTATTTATTTGCATGACACTGCAGGCACATTTGTGCTCAGGCAAGAGGAGTAAAAGTGCGAAACAAAAGAAAAAAGAAATATACACATATTAAGAACACAAACAGATCGCAATCAAACAACGAACTATTGCGTAGGAATGAGTGTATCATAGCCTTGCAAAGAAACAGCCAACGTGCCTGGCTTTGTGCCCATCCCCTTGACAACACTGCCGGCGCAGTGCATGCATCGACAGCGAGAGCGAGTTTCCCTCACACGTCGACAGCACTGGTGTGTTATGCAGGAAGGCCCGAGTTTGGCAAAGCTCGGGATCTCCGCGAGCTCTGGAGGCGCCCTCAGATGACTGTGCTAATAGTATCAAGAGATAGAATTCCACTCTCGACATGCCTCCAGCTTCATTGACTTACCTATACACTCTAAGAAGAAAAGGAGGAAATTGGGTATTGAGGTTACTTCTTTAGGGAAGGAACTGATCTGCCACAACCATTCCTCCCTTTAGGGGGTAAGTGCGAGGGGATGAAATGTTACTTCCCATGCCGTTACTCCTCCGACGACTAACAGTTGCTCTTTTCCGATGCTCCTCAAGGGAGTAGTAACGGTCATTATTTCCGATGCTCCGCAAAGGTGGAATTAATGAAATTAGGCAGTTATAACCTGATAACTGAAAAAAAAGAAACAAGGGCCCGAAAATAGGATTCGAACTCACGTCCTCGCGCTCACAAGTCAGGTACTCTAACCACTGTACCAGGGCAGACCTATCTCCTTTCTTTATTACATGGAAAACAAAACCGCAGGTATATTACAAAGTGGACACAACTACACACTTAAAACTCACGCAAACACACACATGCACCCAACAAGTGCATCCAGTCTGGCGGAGGTTCCGGCGCAGCGTACACACTTCTCACATAAGCAGCACTTTCGCGAAAGAAGGATTTTGTAGATCCCGGGCTTTCGACGTGGCGATCACACAGTCTACTTCTCTATAGGCTATATAAACCAAGTACTATGAACCACCCGTAACCTTAAACGGTGGAAACCTAATTGAATATGGAGTCATTTCAATGTCCTTTTTAAGCGTCCGTTCGACAATGTCCCCAAAAAATACAGCGTCCCTACAGTCTATGAAGCAGCCATATATAGTTTCGGCACGTGGACAGAGTCGACAGTTTGTTGGCCACCACACAAAGCAACACCTCGAATCCAACCAAGTTTTAACAGGGAGTGTTTCCGAAATGTAATTTAAAGAAAGATGTTTTTACTCCAGGAGGTACACACATTTTTCGGACGCGCTTAAGTACATCCCGATAAGGTCGGCTTAAATAAGGTGCACGATACAAAGTATCTGGGCAAATAGAGTCCACCAGTGCCGCAGAAATTGCTTTTCGGCTCGCAGTGAACACCTCATCAAGGCTGAATATCACTTTCAAGAAAAGAAGTGTGTCAACAACCTCCTTGAGAAAGCCCCAAGGAGCCTGTGGGACATCTTTGGCATTTGATGACACTAGTATATTAGGAACATCATGAACTAAACGGAGTTGCAACATTTCACGCAAAAACGGATGGTCACTATCTCGAAAGAAAAACAGGCGAGAAACAATTTGCCTGACGAAGAGGGGGACTAATCCTATAGAGACCACCACGTTCAAGGGGAATGAACAGATTGTCGCGCCGCATCGATTCACAACTCGAATTCCAAATAAATGTTGCAAATACGCGATGCAGTGCCTGAAGGCGAAGTCGTGAGCAGTGCAGTACTTGCAGCACATACATAAGACGGGAAACTAAGAACACATTGCACACTTCAGCACGAATGATCATTGAAACATTCCGCCCTCGCCATGAATTCCCTTTACGTTGAATTTTGCCAACTTCTCCAGACCAATGAGCGTTGCTATTTCTATACTTTGAATACCTGCGTAAAGTGATGGCATTGTGGCCCATAATCCAAACCAAAAACCTGAACTTTTTTCAATGTTAACGCTTGCACCAGAAGCCGCACAAAGTTCTTCTGTAATTGCAAGAGCAGTCTTTACACTCTTTTTATCGGTACAAAAAAGGCCACGTCGTCTGCATACGCAAGAACCCGAACCTCATTAGCCAGTAATTTAAACCATTGGAAATTTCGTGCTTTAAGAATGCTCATACAAAGTGGTTCTAAACACAAGCAGAACAGAAACGGTGACAAAGGGCATCCTTGTCGTACTCATCATACAAGCCTAATCGGATCGGAGAGAGAGCCATTCACTATCAGCCTCGTTGAGCCATTAGCATAACATATCGTGAGACCTCTAAGGAGCAGAGACCGGATAGTTATATGCTCTAGTACAGTAAACAGGAATGAGTAGTTCACCCTGTCGAATCGGTTGACGGAGCAAGAAATTGAGACAGGTTAAGCATCAGAACGCAGGTGCGGCAATATAAAAGCGACTGGGCATTCTGTGTATGCTGTGCGGGGAGAGTGTAACGTTGAGTGTACTTGCAACCATACGCTACTGTGCCCGAGTATTCTTAGGGTGATTTAAACTGAGGCACTTCGCGATGTAAACGTGTAGCGAGCTCAAACGGGGCACCTAAGACGACAGAGAAGGGCCATTTCTCTGTCGCTTAGTGTGTCCCGTTTGCGCTACACATCGCTTCAGTTAAGTTCGTGATCTCCTTGGAACCGAAGGAACTTAGATACTACTGACCAGCAATATCTGGCAGTCTATCAATGACTTTCGCGTTTAAAGTGTATCGCTCACTTATCGTGTGCGAACGAAGTGCATGGCTCTACAGATTCCAGCGTTTAAATTTCGCGCAATTTTCTTACGAAGAGGAAAAGTGCTGCTTTGCATGTAGTTCAATAGAGAGTGCACGAACTTCAAACTATTCACGATTTATAGACAATACCGTTTTTGCCGCATCACTCCACGACACGGACGAAAACAGCGAAGCGCACGGGGAGTAACTGTTGCCGTTCGTCCTCCCGTTGCTCTCTTTCCGACCAGGGACTAAACACTTGCTCTCCGAAATTTGCACACGGCACGCACATTGACGCAGTTACTCCTTTGAGGGACGAAAGCGCCCTTTATAGGACTAACTGCCCAGTTACTCCCGTTTTCCCCGGGAGTTTTCTTAGAATGTAGGTTCACTCTTGGATTATCATCACGAGCTTTACTTCGTGGGCGGCCGAAAAATAACAAGCCACGTTGTAAAACCAGTCAGTGCATGCTTTGATTTGTTTATTGTTCCGTTCAGTTGATTACTTGCGCAAATGAGATATGGAAAGAAATTGTATCTTCCGACGCATTCGAAAGAAAGGAACGGGTTGGCGCGAGAATGCTCCACGTGTGCGCCGTTCGTACTCGACGCTGGAAAGATAGACAATGTCACAAAGAGAAGAAGCGCCCGTGACGCGCCCTAGAATGTCTTGGCAAGCGGCAACCGCCGTGTGTATGGATAGATAGCGGGGCACTCAGGGCCTTGCGATGTTGCAGTGTTGCGTTGATAACAATAAGCGACGCTGGCGCGTAATATTGCCCAGTCTCCTGCGTTTGAAACGAGGAGGCAGCGAGCGCAGAGAGCGCTCGTGTTGACATACCTGGCTTTATCTCGACATTTTATTTTCTACTGCTTTCGCGCGTTCCGCCCTATCTTTGTTCACTGACTGCCATCGAGCAAACTCAGGCGAGCGAGAAACTCCGGGCATCCTGCACAGCACCCTTGGTTCCGAAGGCTTCGTCACATCAAGCATGAACTTGCGTGCTGAGGCGAAAGTCTAACCGACTTGGAAGTGCCCGTATCGAAAAGGCATGTGTCCTTCCCTCGTCGCCACAGTCCACATCATTTCCAATATTCAATCGTTAACACCCCAATTGAATTAGTACCTTCTTATAATACTTATGCACTGCTCTGCTATCGCAAACACCAGAGACAAGCGGAGCTGGAGCTGTTAAGGCTTCAGAAAAATCCATGCCGTCTTCCTCTATTTGAGGTTTCGGTTGGGACGGCGGACCATGTAAGGCGACCGCCGCAACAGAAGCGATTTTGGAGACGCCATATGCGTCGGTGTCGTGTGCAGGACGCTGCACCGACGCGACGCGGCGGCAACTGCTGCGCCTTAGCGCTGATGCATGCTAGTTGCGATGCCGAAGCGAGCATGTGGGTTTTTATTGGAGAGAAATGACGTCATATCACATGGGTCCCCGCCGTGCCACTCCTTCTCCACCGCTAGGCTCCACCGACCCTCGCCGCGTCGCTATACTGCGCAATGCTATTTTTATACTCTGCTTTCACTCTTTCTCAGCTCTCTCTCCCCCAGCTCGGCGAAGCTGCGAACGTCATGAGAAACCCAGCGGGGTTCTAACAGCTCCACTATAATATCTAGGAAAAACTTTGTCTTGCCATTTATCCTGGCGTACCCATATGGTAAAATCATTTAAGCACGGCCGCTCAATGGAACGCGCTTGGTGCGGCCCGTCGCGTCGGCCGAGAGAGGCGTGACGCGCCTAGTTCCCATCGGCACCGCCGCAGCGCCACTGCTCCGGGACAGTAGCGGGTGGAGAGCCGTGCTCTCCACCCGCCGCTGCCGCGCGGTCAGCGCTTGATTTGTTCCGATAAAGAGCTGTGTAGCGGTGTTTCACAATATATGAATGGCAATGTCAACTGGCGATTTGCTACTGATAGCAGTACGTCAGCATCACTGCAGTTGTCAGCGACAGTTTGTGTCGGACGTCACCTATGTTAGGTGCGATTCTTCGAGCGTTCGACACACACGAAGCCGGTTATCCGCTATATTAACTTGTTGCATATAATTAGTTGGTTAGCATAAAAATGCTCGTTTTAAGAAGTCCGAACTCTGATCAGTCTGGTCCACAATTAGAGCCGATGATTAACGCTGTTTTACGTTTCTGGACATGCAGAAATGTACTGCATTATAGTTCAGCCGGTTCGCGGGTATATGCGGGAAATATTTTGCAAATGGGCACTACTAGCCTACATCAATGGTCGGAAAGAAAACAATAAAGCCAGAAGTCAGTAGGCTGAGTCCAGCTTTTCTTTTCATTTCAAAGTTCATGTACACATTATCTGAAAGCGTTACAAGCGCAGAACTTTCCTCTAGAGAGGTTTATGTGAAAGCAAAATTTTTTCCAATGTCGAATTCAGGCTGCTAGCCCTGTTCGTCAACAATGGTCTTATGAGCTTGCTCAAAAATACTCTGCAGAGGTCCTCAGCTTGGTTGTGATCCTCTTTTTCACAAGTCAGCGCCGGACATTGTCTGAAATGAGGAAGTAGTGCTGACATCAAGGTGTTGCATAGCCTGCTGGCTCGTCTCACGTCTGAGCACTTCATGACCTTGGTGAGGAACGTGCATACAAGCTTACACAGGCCAACTGCTTCTATTGTTGGGTACCTTAGCCATCCATCATCAACGTTGCGGATCAATCTATAAATTGCTGCAGCTGGCCTCGCTGCTTGAAAAAGGAGTTTGCAGGAATTACAAGCCACAAGACGAGCATAACAATTTAGCTTGAAAAACGGTGCTAAAAGATCATATGTATTATATTCGTAATGAAATCAACCAGAAATATTTCAACACACACACACCAATAAATAAATAAATAAATAAATACATAAATAAATATATATATATATATATATATATATATATATATATATATATATATATATATATATATATATATATATATGTATATATAAGCAGTTCTGGGTCCGGGTAAATATTCACAGTGAACTTGTAGACGCGCGTATGAAGCGATTTGTTGGCGTTCTGGCCGGAGTCCGGCCTTCATCAGAATCAGGATGAAGGCCGAACCCCGGCCGACCCGTCAATAAACCGCTGCATACGCGCGGCTACTTCACTGTGTATATATATATATATATATATATATATATATATATATATATATATATATATATATATATATATATATATATATATATATATATACATACATACATACATATATATATATATATATATATATATATATATATATATATATATATATATATATATATATATATATATATATATATATATATATGTGTGTGTGTGTGTGTGTGTGTGTGTGTCTGTGAATTAGTTGCTTAAACAAAGGACAACAGAATGCAAGCCTAATCCAATTTTTTTAACTTGTAAAACAACTGTACCTTTTCCTCACATGCACGTGCAACGTAGCCGGCCAGGTATGCATTGGTGCTACCTCTATGCCAGCTACTAGCTCACTCCACATAGTGATGAATTGAAGCTCACTCGAGAGCTCACTGGCTGCAGATGAGATGGCAGGTGGCAAGACTAGTTTCACCATTCTGAATGGGAAGTTTAACGGCTGTTTTCGCCAAACATGGCGAAACCATGTTCTTCTACCATGTTGCCCGCCGTTGAGGATCGCACGGAAATTCATGATATCGGATCGTCGGATCTTTCCTTGCGTGGGTGCTGCACAGCGGCACACAGCAGTTGTGCGGCATGGAACTGTCTGAGCTAACGTCTGTTCACACCATACACGATCACACACGTGCGCAGATTCAGTAGGGCAGTCGTATATCATAAAAAAAAAAGCCCGCTGCGATGCGTGAGACCCACTGGCTCTGCGGCGCTCGGGCGCTCTTCCGCCTGCAAAGCGTCCCGGAGCAGTGGCGCCCCGACGGCGGAAACTGTAAACGCTCGCATCACGCCCTCGCCCAGTAAAACCGGCGCGACGCGACGGGCCGCACCAAGTACGTTTCCATTGAGCGGCCGTGATTTAAGCATCTAATAAAACATTCGCTTTTCTCAAGCGCCATCTCCCTCTTGCCCCCCCCCCCCCCATGTAATGTTACTCGCGTATAAATCCCTTATTACACAAGAATTTGAATATGCATCTGCCATATAGGGCCCGCACCAAGCGGATTTAATCAGTGCACTCGAATCAGTCAAAAACCGTGCCGCTAGATTCATTCACTTCCTGCTCATACGACGTCAGCATTTCATCTCTCAAAGCAAAATCTGGCCTACCACCCCTGCCTTTTCACCGTCGCATTGCAAGTCTCGCCCTTTATCATAAATTCTTTCATTCTTCTTTCAATCACCCACCTTATATAAAAGCCGCAGCAAGCATATCGCACCGCACCAGTTATCCACTTCAAGTTACCCGCCCATCATCGCTCACTACTACATTTGCTGCCTGAATCTTCTTTCGAGCAGCTACAAACTTGAACGGCCTGCCCCGGTACATCGTCACCATCGCTTCATCATGTGCTTTTCAAGACCGTATTAGTGATCACCTTCAATACTCAACACATTTCACTGCTTGTTGTTACTCTAAATGAAATCCCACCCCTTATGTAACGATACCCTCTCTCCAAAAAAAAAGGGGGGTGGGGCTTCAGGGAATAAAACTGAACTGAACTGAACATCGCGTGGGTTGAAGGGAGTTGTTGACTTTCGAGGAAGACTATATTTGTTCCTTATTAGCATTCATTCTTTCTATACTGAGCTTGTAGTTTCACGCACGAACTTTGCTTTCTTAAGCACATGGCAGTTGCAAAATTTCCAGCATAATTTCGTGCCTGAAATATCTACATGGTTTCGTTCGCTCTTATGATTGTGGGCAATGCCTTTGGAAGTCAGTAACACTTGTTTCTTGGTTCTAATTCATGTATACAGGCTTACCACCCTGCTATTATAACTGGACAAGGCTTACCTGATTAAGATAAAATGCGCATATTTTAATTTATATAGTGAGAAAATTTCCGCCTTGCTTGTTTTGCTTGATTAGTTCGCTGCCAAGTACATAATCACTGAATGAGACCTCAGTTCCTCTAATCGGCGAGGAATTCTTAACTATATCATCTCCTAATGCAACCAGGTGGTCGTCACGTGGTCGTCACATGGTATCATATGTTGACCACTGATGCGTAAATCGGTCAGCAAAGCGCAGTGGTCGCAGGGAGGCACAATGACCACCTCGCCGAGCGTTGAGTATGCTAAGCATTCCATGGGATAATAGCGTAGACAAGGTGAAAAGGATGCTCCACGTTTCAAGGGAAGCGATGGCAGAGAACCACAATTATCGTGCCGGATGCGGGGAAGTGGAATGTGAAAAGAAGTGTAGAATAACCGACATGGCGGCGAGCGCACAACTTTAAGCGACGTGTTCTTGCCGTGCCTTGTGACTCACACTGACTAACAAGCGCGTCGGCGTTTTCAGATACCACGTGATCACCAGCTCCGATTTTCGTAACATAATGGATGGTATTCTTCAACGCACCGTACGGCACTAACTTGTGTGACACGGGGTGCGTACTGAACCACTCGCATTAAAAGACGATGCAATTGATTTATTCAGCCTTCGAGAAATCAGGCCGCCATACCATGATAATGAAGTCGGCAGCTAGATCATCAAGCAAAAGAAAAAAAAAAGCAAGAAAACAAAACGGATAGACAGTTCTAATGTCAGTACTTCTTTGAGTTGCGGCTCATTGTCAATTCATTCCTGCTTTCAAACACCGACCGTACAAAGTCACTAGTGTCTGACAAATTGGAGGGAAAGGAAAGAAAATTCGCAATGAATTCTTATCATTGTTGTGTTGTTTGGGTCAGTGAGAAAAACCCGGTTAATGTGTGTGGTCTAACCCGCCTAATGTGCTCGCGAGAAATAAGCATTCTTTTATATTTTTCTTGGGCGGCTTTTCGTGCCTCTGAATTCGATGATGTCGTCTATGCACGAGTCCGTCGCTGGCCACAAGCGCTTGTCGGGGGTGAATATCAGACAATGGCAGCATTGACGCAATACAGCGTGTGTTACTCGAAACATTCTTCTGAGAACAATAGGTCGTAAATGACGCCTTTAAAAAATACTCCCTTCTCAAGAATGACGTCACTGGCTCGATTCCCCACAAATATTTGAGAAATCGTGAAGAACGTTCCTTTTGTGTTACCCTTACGACATGGATAAATATAAAAATAAAAGGTTGCGGCCTAGCACAATATGCATGGTGTCCCATGTAAATTGAGCCAAATTTTAAAAGTATGCGAATGCCACGTAGCTTCACAGAAACAAGGTACTGTTGTTTGCCATTGCTTGGAGATACTCGGATTATTTTTGGCATTCCGCCTAATTAGATAATTATTAGTAATAAATAATCAATTTTTAAAATATTATGGTTAGATCAAAGGTGTCAATGAGAAAATTGTAGAACATGAAAAACTCCCGGTACAGCTTTCCGTTGCTCAACACGAACTACTTAAGAGTGTTTCTCCTAGCGTGAAAGAGGCCCGCAAGTACACGCAAAATTTCCGTCTGACTTTCGGTGTATATGCGGGCTTTTTTCACGCTGGGAAAAACTGTTTTTTGTAGCACGTATTGAAAAGAAAGCTGTACAGGGAGTTTCTCATGTTGCTCTACAATTTTCTCACTGACACTTTACGTTGAATCATACCAATTGAGAAGTTGGTTAAATAATTAAGACTGATTAGATAGTTAGGCGGAATGAAAAAAATAATCTCCGTGTCGCCAAGCGACGGCAAACAACATTATCTTGATTCTGTCGAGCTACGCAGCATTTGCGTATTTTTAAGGTTTG
Organism: Dermacentor albipictus; assembly: GCF_038994185.2. Taxonomy (NCBI): domain Eukaryota; kingdom Metazoa; phylum Arthropoda; class Arachnida; order Ixodida; family Ixodidae; genus Dermacentor; species Dermacentor albipictus. The sequence goes on along the minus strand of NC_091821.1, from coordinate 69,420,522 downwards.
GCTCAAGTTACATGGGACACCCTGTATATTTATTTATTTATTTATTTATTTATTTATTTATTTATTTATTTATTTATTTATACATTTATTTATACATTTATTTATACATGCATACTGCAGCCCGATAGGGCTACCGCTGGAGCAGGTTTGTACATTGCATATAACAAAAAACATTTATCTGCACAAATAAACTTCAACACCGTAGGAAACATGATAATTTCGAAATATACAATGAGTAATAACAAACGCAGCATGAATCAAGTTGACTTATACAAATATTCCTCTAAAGGCAGTGACCTAGGTTCACCTGGTAGTAAGTTCCATTTTTCAATTGTACGAGGAAAGAAGCTACACTTAAATAGGTTAGTATGCGGTTGAAGGAGGGAAAGAGATAAGTAGAAGGCAGGGAGGTTAACCAGAATAACGTCCGGTTGGCTACCCTACACAGGGTTGAAATGGTGCAAAGTCAAGTGTGGGCTTATTCCTAGTAAGTTTCAATTTATGAGGAGAAACATAGTTGTTCTTTAATGAGTAGCGTGGGGTGTTAATGAGATCGTGCAACAATTTAAGGCATTCACGATCCCACCGCTCGGACATAGGTTGTAGACGTAGTGCAACAAGGTGAGATGAGGGTGAGAAGTCCCGGTCATAACGGCAGTATATGAAACGGATTGCTTTCTTTTGAACTGATTCGCGTGTGCTAATGTCAGATACTTTATAAGGATTCCAGATGGGACAACCATATAGGAGAATGGGTCGGACGAGCTATTTATATGATATTGATATTGTTTCATGCGGGGCTTTTCGCAATGTACGATTTAGATAGCCTATTTTCATCAGTGGTTTATTGCATGTGTATTCGATATGCCTTGACCATGACATCTTAGGTGTGAAAATGAGGCCAAGGTACTTGTATTCAGACACCCGTTCAAGGGAAGAGCCATTAAACGAATAGGCAAACAAAGAAACAGAAGTACGCTTACTCGAAGATAAAGTGACTGTTTCTACAAAGTTTATATTAATTTGCTATTTGTCGTACCACCTGCAAAATTGTGTAAAAGAATCCTAAAGTAAAAGGTGTATTTTAATTACGGCATACAGCCTACAGTCGTCAGCATAAAGGCGGATTTTTTAATAATTGAATGAATTGATTAATTAATATTGGGGCGACGTTCCGCCCTGGTTACGTTAAATTCGGCTATTTTAAGAGCGTCGCCATTTCGTTTTAAACGCGTAACCTAGTAACGCTACGCGACAGGTAAAGTATCTCACGCAAAATCCAGGGAAGAGTAGGCTTTTTCTTTTTTGTTTTCCGAGGGACGAAGTGTTGGATGCAACTTGTCACAATCTTTTCGAAAAAAGCCACCAAGAAGTTCACCTCATTGTATTCGCCGAGACGTTCCAAATCATCAAAAGAGTCACATAAAAGATCAATATTATATGCATCGTCGGCGTGTGAAAAATCAGGGAAAGTGGAATAAACAAAAGGATTGTTACCAACAGTAACGGAAATAGATACGAGAACGGCCTTGTGGTCTGAAATATCATGTGCAACTTCACATAGAAACCATTATCTAAAAGGCGGGGACTAACAAAAACTAAGGCCCAAACAATGAAACGTTCCTTTCCTTCGAGCGCTTCCTAACCTTACGTGAGGCCTCCTTACAGCGAAGGACCGATGGAGGAAGCAAGCATACTCTGAAAGCTCCCTTCACCCGTCCTCACGTAAGGAGCGGTTGCCGCCATGCCTGGGTTCGAGATTATCTCTTAAAAGCTTTAGGCGAACACCAGAACACCACTATTCAATAAAAAAGGTTGTATCGTCACACAATCTTTAAGTTGATGAGCTAATATAGAGAAGCGTGGACGCTTTTTTCTAGTTTTGTTTATTAAACCTAAAGAAGTAGCGTATTACGGTGCAAAACTTGATGTGATCCAGTGACGCTGGTACGCCGGCGTCGTGCAACGCCTAGCAACGCTTCCATGCCGCACGCGTGACTGAAACGAACGTGCCTGGCAAAACGTACCGTGCTCGCGCTTCTCCGAAGGTGGGCGACAGCACGCACGCGCAAGCAAACGTCACGTGGTTAAGCAGTGAGGCGAAGCGCTCGTTCAGGGCCAGGAGCGGCGTAAGGACGCATGAAGGTAGCTTGGTCCAAACAATAAAACGTTCCTTTTAGGTGTGTGCGAATATTGAAATTTTCGATTACGAATCGAATACGAATAAGGCGAAGAACTCTCTTCGAATATCGAATCGAATATCGAATACATGTGTAGTATTAAAAAATTGCAAGAGAGGTAACAATAGCTTTATTACCCTTTTAAAAATAAGATTGCATTCTACAAGGTTGCTTCAAATTAAAGAGGTACTCAATTATAGATAATGGACTCAGGTAGTGCCCTCAGTCAGGTAAAACGCTTGTTACAGATTGTAGTGAAGGAAAATTAACTGCTCAATATGGCCAGAAAATAAACGCTCTCTATGCACTGTCACATTTCTACCGGTAGAAAAGACTCTTTCACTAGGAACTGAAGTGGCAGGGATCGCCAAGTACTTCCGGGCGAGTGCACTTAAAAGCGGGTACCTGAAGCGGCCAATGGACTGCCACCACTCACAAGGATTCATGCCCCTTTCCAGAAGAGGCTTTTGCGCGTAGTCTGTAACTTCCCCCTCAGGGGCAGATGCCAAATGTGTCTTCTCTTTGTTCATCACTAGATCGTCAAAAGCATTCCATACACTCGATGCCACCAGTGGACACGAAGTCGACGATGGCACGGCGGTGTCCCCACGGTGTTCCACGACGGCTTCCTGGAGCTCCCTTGTCACAAGGTTTTTCAGCCAGATCATCTGAACAGATGCCTGATGAACTGTGGCCATAAAGCGCGGATCAAGAAACATGCCTAGGCTGGCCACTTCATCAAATTTCCACTCCGCACAAAGAGCCTTGATACATTTTGAATCAATGTTAGCAAACCCTGAGTTGCCTTTGCAACCTTCAAGGCAATGGGGCATTCCAAAAATAATTGGAATTATAAAGCTTGGTGAAAAAGAAACCGAAACTGATCATGTCTCAAATGCCTGAAGCAGATAGACTGAAACAGAGCATACAGATAATGGCAACTCAGGGTTGCAAAGGCAACCCTGAGTTGCCTTTGCAACCTTCAAGGCAATGGGGCATTCCAAAATAATTGGAATTATAAAGCTTGGTGAAAAAGAAACCGAAACTGATCATGTCTCAAATGCCTGAAGCAGATAGACTGAAACAGAGCATACAGATAATGAGCGGATCATGCGAAGTTCTCAGTTAATAAACATGTTCTTAGGAGAATGCGGAGCAAGCATACAATTGGTTAATTGCTCAATTATTCGCAGTCTATCCGAATATTCGCCGTTTCCACCGTTATTCGGCCGTCCTCGGATATTCGTGAATTTCCGAACATGCATTTCTCGAATGGAATACGCTTCGAATATGGAAAATATTCGATTCGTATTCGAAATTCCGAATATTCGCACACCCCTAGTTCCTTTCCTTCGAGCGCTTCCTAACCTTACGTGAGGCCTCCTTACAGCGAAGGACCGATGGAGGAAGCAAGCATACTCTGAAAGCTCCCTTCACCCGTCCTCACCTAAGGAGCGGTTGCCGCGTGCCTGGGTTCGAGATTATCTCTTCAAATCTTTCCGCGAACACCATTATTCTATTAAAAAATGTTGTATCGTCGCACAATCTTTAAATTGAATAGCTAATATAGAGAAGCGTGGACGCTTTCTTCTAGTTTCGTTTACTAAAGTTAAAAAAAAGTTGCGCATTACAGTGCAAAACTTGATGTGCTCCAGCAACGCTGGCACGCCGGCGTCTTGCAACGCCTAGCAACGCCTAGCAATGCTTGCATGCCGCACGCGTGACTGAAACGAACATGCCTGGCAAGACGTACCGTGCTCGCGCTTCTCCGCAGGTGGGCGACAGTGCGCATGCGCAAGCGAATGCCATGTGGTTAAGCAGTGAGGTGAAGCGCTCGTTCAGGGCCAGGAGCGGCGTAAGGACGCATGAAGGTAGCTTTGGAGCTACCTTATGCTGAGGAAGCACCAAGGAAGCCTTCACCGAGGGCCCCTCAGTAAGGAAGCTTTCAGAGTGACATAAGGTAGCCTCACCCCAATGAAGGCTTCCTTAGTGAGGTAAGGAAGGTTTCATTGTTTGGCTTCTTATGCTGAGGAAGTACCAAGGAAGCACCAAGGAAGCCTTCACCGAGGGCGCCTCAGTAAGGAACCTTTCAGAGTGACATAAGGTAGCCTCACTGCAATGAAGGCTTCCTTACTGAGGTAAGGAAGATTTCATTGTCTGGCCCTAAGTCTAAAACTGCAGCGCCTCTTGTGCTCGATTCAACAATTTGCTTTAAACCAAAATATAAGGGAACATTTAAAAGCGCTTTGCTTATTTCCACATAATAGGCGGTGAGCGTAAAGATGGCCATAAAATATCGGGGGCGTTAAAATCACTAAGATCAATCTTGAAGAAGTCGAGATACGCTCGTGCATGAACGTCGTTAAAGCGAGCAGCTGAGCTATGTTCGATGACGGCGTCCGGTAGATAACAGAAAATACTAGAAATACTTCCGAAAAGGACCTTACACCAAACTGATTCGGTATCAGATGGGCTTGGGACCATTGAAAATTTAATGTCAGACCGCAAAAATATTGCAGCGCCACCTCCTCTTCCACGACGTCTATCAATTCTAACAACTGTAAAACCTGGAGGTGTTATTTGGCAGTCGTATATGCTATCATGCAACCATGTTTTTGTTGCACCAGCAATATGTGGCGAGTGGGCGGATATCAGGGGAAGAAAACTTGGCAACTTGTTAATTAACCTTCTGGCATTAACATTTAAGGTGCCTAGGGGTTCTTTTGGTTGACTGCTGAGGAGTCAGGGGGTAATACTGGAGACGATGGAAAGGGCTATTGTTGGGTGAGAAAGAACCTTAGTGAGGGTGTTAGTATCATCTTCCCAATTTGTACCTAACTTTATCAATAAATGCGTGGTCAAAGCTTAAGTGAATGTTGGAGCCATTATCCCGAAAGGGCTTAGATGCTATCAATAAATGCGTGGTCAAAGCTTAAGTGAACGATGGAGCCATTATCCCGAAAGGTCTTTGATGCTTCCCATATCTTTTCTCTGATTGATCGTTTGCGCATTAAAACATGCTCAGATATACGGAAGTCAGAACCTTTAAGTTTGTGACAATCTTTAAGGACGTTTATCTTTTCGCGATAGTCGAGCGGTTTCATGATAATGGGGCGTGGACGATAGGCATACCTTCGAACAGTCCTGTGGCACCCTTCTACACTCAGACAATTGATTTGAAGCTTTTCTTTGAACCACGCGGAAATTGTAGACAGCAGAAGGTCATGGGTTTCATCAGGTGTAGCAGTGAAGCCATGCAGCAGCAAGTTGTTACGGTGAGATCAGTTTTCTTACGCAAAGCAAGTTGGTTGATTTCCATTTGTTGTTTCTGAAGTTCGCTATTCGTGTTACCATTGCTTGCGGTAGAAGGAAGTGTATCTCGGGGTGATGCCAACGTGGAGACAGGCGTCTCTGAGGAAACAAAACTTGAATTAACAACCTTATGGAAGTATACCTGATGTCTGCTATTTCTTGTGATATACGTCTCTCACCCTTAATTAATTCGGCAAGAATTCGTGTCAATGAAGACCAATCAACATCCTTGTCATCGGTGGTACCCGTTTCATTGGTAGTGGACGGAAACGAGTATCAGCCACCGAGCTATCTTTACCCTTGTTAGGCTTAGGAGGCCCTGGATTCAGTGCCACATCACCGCTCAAGAGGAGACTGCTCACGCAGTAAATAAGGTCAGAGCACCGGGATACAAAACAATAAGCACGTATGGAATTGTGTGGGCGATAAAACAGCAGCAGAAGGCGATTATACTAACGAATGCACTTGGAATTTTGGAGGTAACCTAAAGCCGCACTCTGTTCTGCATCCCGCTAGCGCTGCTGTGAACTCGCCTACTGAAGAAGGCAGCTGTTGGCGACGTTTCTATGAGTCCTGCTGGTAAAGTCACCATGCCAGACTTGCCGACGATTGGAGGAGCCAGGATGACGTCACCGAGGATGATGGCACGCATATTATCAGCTTTCGAGGCAATGAACAGGCTAGGGTTAACTTCCCTGAAGTAGATAGGGCCGTCCATGTCCCCATTAGCCGAAGTATCCACGTGCTGAAACGTAGTTGAAGAAGGGTTGCCAGTGCCATTGGTATCGAGACGAACAAATCCGGTCGGGCTGGTGACAGGATCGGCAAAGCAGGCCAAAAACTGCTTAAAAAGCAGAAAGTTTTTCAGCATCACGCTACCGCTGCTGTGAAGTCACCCACCCTATGAGGCGGGCACTTAAAGAGGTCATATGCAGGAGGTATACATTACAGCATCACCGTGCACCAACGCATCAACATCATCTACATCATCAACGTGCACAGATTCCGGCAACATGTATACACAGATGGTTCATTAAAACTCAACAGCTCTGCTGCTACACTCATCGTCCCGGCAAAATCTGAGGAAATCAAATTAAGAACTCCATGCCTGACCATATCGACGGGTGCAGAACTCGCGCCGCTCCGTGCTCTACTTGATTTTATTAAGCAGAAGCCACCGCAACAATGGACAGTCTTCAGTGATTCCAAGACAGCCCTTCAGTGCATACGAAGCCCAATGTGCCACGGACCCGATGAACAACTGGCCTCAGAAATTCGGCACATATATTATCAAAGCCACGAGAAGGGACACAACATAATCTTTCAGTGGCTTCCAGGACATTGTAACATCAGCGGGAATTGCCACGCCGACGAAGCCGCCCGATTTGCAAATGAAAGTGGTCAACGAGTCTTCATTCCGCTTTCGCGAAGAGACGCTGCGGCTTGGCTGTGATTGATGTCCCGTGATTGTACTTTGCCCCTGCGGGATTCAAATGTTTTCACCATGTGTCGGTTGCATTCGTTGTCTCCGGATATACGGATGCACCTCCCGCCTGGGTTACAACGACGTGAACAGACCATGCTCTACCGTCTGCGGCTAGGCGTTGCCTTTACGAACTCATATGATACCCTCATTGGAATGGCCAACAGCCCCACGTGCGACTTATGCAACATCGACGAGACGCTCGTACATATTATCTGTGTCTGCCCGCGATATAGTGCTCAGAGACAAGCGCTGTGCAGAGTAGTGGACCAGTTGGACAATCGTCCACTATCAGAACTAAAAGCTTTAGGCCAATGCTCCGAAAGAACATCCGCGTTGAAGGCCTTACTCGCGTTAATAAGGTTCCTGCGGTCTACGGGGTTCAGGACATGCTCTAAGAATGCCGCCCCCTACCACTCTGTAGTGTACGCGCGTTGTTCGTGCTTGTCTCTCTTTCTTTCTATCTCCCCCTTCCACTCTGTTTCTCTTTTTATCCCCCTTAACCCTTCCCGCTGCGCAGGGTAGCCAACCGGAACTACCTCTGGTTAACCTCCCTGTCTTTATCTGCATAATCTTATCTCTCTCTACCGCATCACCTCCGGGGTGTTTAACGTCCAAGTTGTTGAAACGATTGCGCCAATTCGATTCAGTAATGGAGGACAAAGTAAACCATTAAATGAGTTGTAATTATTATTACCCTTGAAAACGTATTGGTGGAAAGAAAGAAGTTTGCAAGAAGCAAGTAACACAATTTCGTCCGAATGATGTGATCTGCACTACGTAGCCGAAGAGCGCGCGAAGCGTTCTGTCGATTGTTACCAATAGGGGAAAAAGAGAGATTGATGGTAGAGAGAGAGAGAGAGAGAGAACGAGAGAGAGAGTCTATGAGCAGCAGGGCTGCCTCAATTTTCGTATAACACTAGCGCGTATCTAATAAGAGAAAAAGGCATTCATGAAGTTCAAAACATCTTGCAGCCTGATGCATGGTGTTGCGAACAAAACCTGCCTTGATAGCGCACCGATTTCACTGCATGAAGGGAAAGGTGGAATATCAGTAGCTGCGCTGTCGCGTTAAATAAAGATATATGAGAACTCTATTGAACACCAATTTTAGTGCCATGTATCTGAAATTTTCTTTTCGCATCACTCGGATTGTGGTGAAAGTATAACGTATATGTACGAAGTAGAAAGCGTGCTTTATGCTGGATGCAGCATCGAAAAATACTGTTATTGCAGTTGTAAGAAAATGCACCTGACACATGAAAGGAAATTGGTGATCCAAAGCGAGAGAGAGAAAAACAAACAAATAAGCAAAAAAGGGGCGGATAGCAGACTTCAGCGATTACTCCGCCTTTGAATGCATGCACTGCGACTCCCGCGACGCCCGAAACTGGCGGAAATACAAAAAGAAAACTTCAATTTTTTCCTCATGCCCGCGCCCCCTACCATCTTTACACGGACGCAAAGATGGCCACCACATGGTGCAGCTTGTGAGACATAAGTCTACCTGCTTTAATAAATAGGTACGCTGTATGCATGCTAAACCATCTCTATCTTGAGGCATGCGCTTGCGATGTAACGTTGGTACAAGCTCTCCCCATCCCGCCTTCAGAGGGGACAGCACGCGGGTATACACATTCACTAACGGTATCGTTGAAAGATCATTTCATTTATCATTCATTTATCCTTATCATATTTGAAGATACTATCAAGTAGTTAGGAAACAAATGGCTGGGATATTAAATGCTAGCATACTTACCCTTGCTACCTCCCCCCCCCCTTTTGCCACCACTTTTGCGAGTAGCTAGCTATATCCCTCTCTTAGCATTGCGCAACGTATGCGTGTAATGTTTCCCACTACTGTGTGATTGGGGAGGTAATCTGCAGTGGGTGCAAAGCTTAGGCGACCCGATATAGCTGATGTCTTCGTGTGCGCGGTGTTTCTCGCACGCCTAGTGCGCGTTGAATGGAAAGACAGCGCGAAGGGTCATTCGCTCACCGATGTAGCCGCTTTTCATCACATCCGCATCCTGATAGCGAGTGTTCGCGGTCATCGAGTGAGTTGCAGTCGTGTTTGCCTGTGCGCGCGTGAAACCATGCCTGTTAATGTAGTTGTTAAGCGAATGGTTACAGCATTTACACTGATGATAAAACTACTATCCCGAATTTATATAGCTGCCAAATCAATCGCAGTCGCTTTTTCCCCATGCGACTTTATTTGTCTGCAATGGGTGATTTATATCGTGATGTGAGAAAGAAGCTTACTGCAACGATGACGACTCTTCTGTTCCACCTCATCGGCAACAAGCAATATGCAGCTCGGAAAGCTTTGCTTCATTTTGTTTTTCATAGCCAACACCGATACTTCCGGAATCCTCATTTCATTACTTACCGCAAATGCTGGAGGCCTCTACTGCTCTCCGTCTTTTTCATCTTAAGTTTTGGTCCCATCTACCGCCTCCTGGATTCCAGGGTATCAGACCTAGTGCGATCTTGGTTGAGCTCTCTGATATTCATTGTGTCTTTCTTTTTAGGATTGTGCTATTCAGTATGGTCTGATTCTCCCTCCCAGCCCCGGCTACCCTTGTCCACTTTCCGTTAGGTATTCGCGGTGGATCGAGCTCGTAACATAAAGGAATATAGTGAAAAAAGGAGAAGGAGACAGCAGGAACATCTTCTAGTGTCCGGGAACCATAAAAAACTCCTCGGCATGTTCATTACTTGCTCTATTTGACGTGCGCTCTTTTCTCCGGCGCTCTCGAGCTTCCAAGCACTTCGTTCCGCGGAGCCTATGCGGGACATCGCGACGCCGGTCCAGCTCGTCAATGCGAATTCCGCTTCCTGTTCGAGAGAAGGGAGGGAGTTCAAATAAGGGGGACGCATTCCTGCGACGTGCCAAGCTTCGCGGCAGCCCCGTGGGTCACACAGACAGGCGCACACACGGCCAGGTCGGGTCTGGCCCAGACCGCGACCAACGTGCGTTTCCTGCCGCGGAGTCGGCTTATCGATTTAGCACGGCCGATGTGTGCTTTCCAGGCCGTTTCACCGCTCGCTTCGTGCGTTCATTGCGGCCGGTCGCATTTCTGCCCGCCTCGGAGCCACTCTGCGTTTGCCCTTTGTCTATCAATTTGAATTTTTGTATACTCCAGGCGCAGTATTCAAGGTTACTTTTTTGTATTTTCGTTTGTTTCAATGAGCCTCCGTTGTTATGGTGACGCAACTGTGTGCCCACGCTATAGTGCCGAGAGGCAAGGGATGTGCGCATTGCTGGACGAAATGGAGAATTGTCCACTATCATAACTGAAATATACTAGGACTGTGCTCCCAAAGAAACTGCGGGCAGAAGGCATTATTCGCGCTACTAAGATTTCTGCGGTCTACGGGCCCTGCCGATACACTTTAGGAACGCCGCACCCTACCCCGCTATTGTGCACCCGGTTTCTTTGTGGTCGCCTCTCGTTCTTTCACGCTCCCCTTCCACTCTCTTTCTTTTTTTTTACCGCCGTTACCCGTTCCCTTCGTGCGTGGTAGCCAACCGGAACTACCTCTGGTTGACCTTCCTGCCTTTCTATGTATCTTTTCTATCACGCTTTCTCTCTCTCTCTCTCTCTGTAACTCAGTAGTAAATAATGGTATCACACTTTGTAAAAACATCTAATGAGAATCTAAAGTGGACAAAATTTATATATTATACGCCGCTATAATATACACCAGTATATTGTAAGCGGCACTTTTGCAAAAACCCTTGTAGACATTGCAATAATTTCACGTAAAGCACAAATTTATAAATGAAAATTTGGCGACTTTGTATGCCTTAGCAGGTCCCATTTAGAAAACTGCAATATCTGTTTTACAGCGAAGCTGTCTATGGCTAGGATCTGGAAAAAAATTCATCTAAGATGTTGACAAAAACAATGCGCCGGAGCCATGAATGCTGTTGCCTAAACGCTAGCATATGACGATACGTGCCGAAGCGTCCGCGCATTTGTATAAAGTGAAAAAAAGGAAAGAAGGAAAAAAAATGAGAAAAAATAATGAAATTAACAATGGCAACAAAATGACAACAGCCCGTCGGTGTATATGTATAAAGTAAAAAATAAAATAAAAAGTAATAAAAAAAAGAGAAGAAAAAAGAGAAATGCAAAAATACAAGCAAAATTAAACAAAAAAAGACGAAACAAACAACGAAGTTATATGTTTGTGCCTTTATTCAACCACTATAGCATAACTACCATATAGAACTTATATTTATTGAGCAACTCAGCTTCGCTGGTCTCCCATCTTCACATAGTGGAACGGCTTTGTTCTTTTTTTTTTGATACAGAGCTATAAATTTATAAGCTTCGTGCTTCACTTTCGTTATTTACCAATTCTGGCAGTTTTTGTAAAATTGTAAAAAAGTATGAGAGATCCTAAACAAATTTTCTGCTTCCTACAGTTATTAGAATACCAACTTTCTCTCTCAAATATAACAAATTTCATTCAAGTCTCTCCAGTAGTGGCCTCATGAAACCATTTCTGCGTTTTACATTTATTCGAACAAGAAACTGAAAGGTTGGCCTGAGCTAAAGCGTCTTCTTAAGGAGCAGGTGAAGCTGTCAAATTATTCGAAAAAGCATTCAGTAAGTCACCGCTATTGGCCATAAACGAGGAAAAAAAAGCAAGAAAGTAGATTCCAAGCGAATAAATGATAGCCGCCCTTCCCCCTTCCCTCCGAAAAAAATAAATGCATACACTTTGATCGAAACAATGCAGGTATGCGAGTGGTGCGCGAACGACAACATTTCGGCGAATGCCTATTAGCGACTCTGTAACATCGTGTATTCTGAGAAATGCAGCCCGAGTATGTGGCACATGGCGGAAGCTGCAAGCAATGGCGGGCGCCTCAGTGCAAATCTTGAAGCTACCAAAATACACCTCGCGCTCTTTGTCTATGCGTCATCCTCCTATTTGTCCAATTGCCACAACGTACACTCTTAGCACGGTAACCTTTACTAAAGGGGTACATTCTCACAGATTTGTGCACCTTTAACTTATAAGTTACAAATCAACCTTTACAAATTTAACTTCTATTAAAGGTAAGAAAGCGTGCACCTCAACTAGAGGTTACAACACTTTAACCTCTAGTATAGGCATACAGTATTGAGTGTCTTTGCCTAAATATAAAGGTTACTTTTACAATATACCGGTTGAACGATTAAAATGTTCACACAAAGCGGCTTGCAGGAGGTCCCAGATGGACACCGTGCTGCGCATGCTCCGTATATAGAGCCGGTGTCGCCTAGCAACGGGGACGCGGCTCTTCTTAAAAGCCCGTTGCTCTGCGCATGCTCCGCCAAGGCAGTTGTCGCCTAGCAACAAAGGTGCGTCTCTTCCTTCTTTCGCGCTTCTTTCTGCTTGCGCCTCTTCTTTCTTGCGCGCTTCTTTCCGCGGCCGGATTAAGCAGTCTACAACCGGGCGCGGAGAACTGTGAGCCTTCGCGGAGGAAGCCCCTCGGCCATTCCTTTCCGGACGCTGCCTTTACATGCGCTTGCGCTTCGAAATAGTTCACGTGTCCACCTCGTGCGGTTTTCGGAACAAAGGGTGTCGCTGTGTCTCTCTGAACCTAAGTAAGAAAAAAGAAAAAAAAAAGAAACATTGCGTTTTGCAGGCAACTTAGACCTTACGCATACCGCAACATCTCTTGTTTGGCCTAAAAAATATTAAGACAAAATGCAGCCTACTACCCCAAAAAGTACAACAAAGGTGACCGCGGGAGCCAGAGAAATTTCTTTACTTTTGAATAGTATATTGTAAGTGACACTCATTTTTTTGGGCTACAGTTCTGTAGCTGCTAATCAATAAATGAGGCAAATTTTCGCTTTGCCAACGACAAGTGTTCAGACTTTTGGCTCACGCTGTTGCGGTTTTTATCCTCCTGCACATGCGTTTGTGTTAACTCGGTGGATTGTTCCTAAGGTATCATCTAGCACGCGAAAATGAAAAAAAAAAGAATTTCAGCTCACTGATTCTACTTTTTAATTTTTGCATGCTGAATGATACCCTTGGTACAATCCACACAGTAAACGCAAATGCATGCGCAGGAGAAAAACACAGCACGGGTAAAGGGCCTGAACACTTGCCGTTATTCATAAGCAAAGCAAAAATTTGCTTCATTTATTGCTAATAGCTACACAATTGTACCCAAAAACAGTATGCGTCTGTCACTTGCTATGCCATTCGTAAGTGGAGATCTGTACTCACGCACTCCTCCTTGTTGTGCTTTGTGATAGCTAGATAATTTTTTGACTAGATATCATTGCAGTCGAAGAGATGTTACGGCTTGCGTAAGTTGCCAGCAAAACGCAGTTTTTTCTTTTCTTTTTTTTTTGCTTAGGCTGAGAGAGACACAGGGACACCCTTTCCTGTGGAAACTACACGAGGTGGATAGGTGAACTATTCCGAAGCGCAACCACGTGTAAAGACAATGTCCAAAAAGGACTGGCCGAGTGGCGTCCTCCGCGAGGGCTCACGTTTCTCCGGGCATGGTTGTCGGCTGCTTAATCCGACCGCGAAAAGAAGCGCGCAAGAAAGAAGAGGCACAAGCAGAGAGAACCGCAAAAGAAGGAAATGACGCACCTCTGTTGTTTGGCGGCAGCCGACTCGGTGCACCATGCGGAGATTTGGCCTTTCTGGAACAAAACCCAAGGTGGCACCTCCCCGTTGCTAGGCCGCACCGGGCTCGTCGGACCATGTAAAGAGCGGGGCCCACATGAAATTCTCTGAAAAAAAAAGGAACGCTCAACTGAATGTGGTGTCAAAAGTTTACTTTCATTGAAATCACTTAAATCGTTGTATTTCAGCCAACGAAGGGCTACCATGATACTACTATACTGTATCCCTTGGGATTTCTGACGAAATGAAACTCCCCGTGCGGCACCTTTTGAGCAAATATGTAACGGTAATGTTCTCAAAAATACAGTTCAAAACACAATTTGAACGCCTGAGGAGGAGGCGCCGTTAGCTTGTATAAATAATCTGAGTATAAATTGACAGTTCCACAGGCAGTATAAGGTTAACTTCAGAATGCAACATCTTTATTTGAAAATACAACATAGAATACACCAGAAGTACAGCAGGCCTTGCTGGCACATGACTAGATCTGAAAATTCAACAGAATACTATCACTTGCATCATAACACAGGAATTTTTAAAATCATATCACCGTGTTTCAGCCATGCATGTCGTCAATAACTTCGTGTTAACTGTCCATGTAAAAACTTGTACTGCTGTCAGGAAGCAAGAAAACAAGGCAAATATTAGTATATGAGATTGAAGGAACAAAAACTGGACACTTGTGTTCAGATCCACATTGGACACTACATAAAAAAAGCTTTACACATCAATGTGCAGCATTAGAGCAGGTCAATAAAGACGTTGCCAATGCAATGTAGCCGATGCAAAGAATATACAAAGTATTGGCTATAGGTGAACCTAAAAAAGAAGACTGGACCACAAGGCCATGCATGCATGCAGCCCATCTAAACCTGAGCAACGTTTCCTTAGTGTTAGCATTGACCACCACTGGCATCAAAAGACAACTTGTTGCTCTTACAAACATCAGACAAAGCTTAACCAGGAGATGTGCGAAGTGCTGGCTTGTGGGCCAAATGACAAAAGGCTGGAAGTGGTGATGCTTACAGCATAGTGAACTCTCAGTTTAGATCCTTTTGAAAATGCAAACGTGAACATTTTTTATTAAAATTACTACATGACACATTTTACTGTCTAGCTAACAATGTCAAGGATGGGATTCAAACTTCTTGAATGCACTACCTATTTAAAATAAATACTGAAAAAGGTCATTTGGGCACTGCTATGCAGAGTACTGCACAATTACGCTATCATCTAGAGGCTAGCAGTTAGAATAACTCAGTGACAAAGAAAGGCCGCCATAATTCACATTGCACGAATTTAAGAATTTTGAGCAGCTAAATAAAATACTTGTGCACAATACTAAATGCCACTTGCATGAATGGATGTATTACCTCAGTAATTTTCAATAAAACAGTTATAGAAAGGCATGCAACTGTAATGCACAAAATGATGCATCTGTTGACCACCTCCTGGCAACAAGTGAACATTAATGCAAGGTGAAAATTGTTAACTAGACTTTGAATCAAATCACATTCTTTTTCTTCAGAAGAGCAAAGAAACATTTCAATCTGTTATTTATGAGCCCTCTAGGCACAACATTGCTGGGAAGCACAAGTTTCTGCATCAGCGCCAGGAATGGTGCAAATGCATATGGATAATCGAGGTTCTTGATGTAGTAGGTTAAAATACAATAAATTACAGCTAGCTACAGACTGCCGTTCGAGACCCAAATTATTTCTTGCCTGCTGCCAGCATAAACACACGTTTGCTCGCTGCATGTGTAGACGTGTGGAGCTGCAATCTGGATATCACCACTGCGCAGTGGAGCCTATAAGGACACTTAGAGCCTATAAACATTCGCCTATCAAACATTAAATATGCACAGCATAATGTGAACTGACGAAGTAAAATTTACCAAAAACGTGCAGTACTGCAGATGCAGAGCACAACTCAACCCGAAAGAGCCCAACCATTCTACATCAAGGAAAAGTAGAACTGGCTCACCTTTAGCTCTCATTAAAGCATGCAGGAAAAAGCAATGAAATGTTATTTTACCGAAAGTAATCAGTATAATACCAATTTTCGTTTGTTTGCTCAACTATATACAACTGAAATCTCACTAAAGGATACTACTGTTTAGCGCGTAATTATGCCCTGTTCCCACAAGATACGCATTAACGAGATTTCACCAGGTAAATTGGTGCAGCATCGCACACTTCATGAGCTGGCTGTGTGCACGTTCCGTCCGGCAGGATGTCTCTTACGGTTTTTGCTTACCTCACCTTTATTAACTTTGAAATGCAATAAATCACATTTAAATTAAATTGTTAAATATAAATTAACAATTTCGTCTAATTTCATTAATTTGCTCCTTCTCTACATTCTGTGCCTTCATGTGTTAATTATCGTGCAGTTTAGCTAAACGGAAGTAGTGAATAAAAAATAGCACCAAAATACTACCATACCTCACTTTAAGCGCATATAAAGTATGAGCAATGCCTCCATCCTTAGTATTATTTCAGGGGAAGAAAATCTAAGGCGACAACATTAAATCGTGTAATGATGCTCCGCTCGACTCGCACCACTGACCAATACAAATGATAATGCTACAATATAAGTACTGAACAGGAACACAGATGTGAGTAAAAGTAATCACAAGGTGAATGCAGAGAGCTTTCTGGACGATATGTGAAAAGTTTACAAATGAGTGTAATATTTAGTATCGTTACATTTGAGATGTTTTCCTTATGAACTAGTAAATTATATTTCACATCACATACCTTGGCCGCATTCAGTATCGCGGATCTCTTTGTCCATGGCAACCACTGGGCTGTCAAGTGGGGGCTCTTGCACATGGGACTACGGTGCGGAGTCTGGAACAAACAAGTGAAAACAAAGCACCCAATAAAACCAATGCTTTCCTGTATGCGCTATGCATTTACCTTTAGAGCAGCCAGGTTGTGATTCTTGCACAGGCATTCAGGCCGATTCATTTTCTATGGAGGCACCAACTGGGACAGTCCTCTCTAAAGCAAAAAAAAAAAAAAAGAAAAATGATATATATAGATCCCACGCACTGTGGGAATCGATGCAAGCAAAGCTTTCTGTGCTGTTTGCGTTCAGTGGCAATATTTGGCGGTGATGTTGACGGCCTACGACAGTCGTGATGCGATGTTAAATGTTACCTTACGTGCACCACTTGTGTTTGCCTACGTAGTACACCAAACAGCGAGGCGTGTTTGCTCGAGGCATTGTTGTGCGCCATTGTTCGTATGCTGCAAGCAATTTAGCACTGCCATTCTTCACACGGGCGCATGGCATCGTGGCTGAAATGTTTATTTGCTCGACAGCCGCTTGCGTGTTGTCGTCTTGACGCTGCGTGTTGTCGTCTTGACGCTGCGGTACTGAGTGCAGCTTTGCGTCTGCACGCCTGCATCAGTTGTCATCATGTACAAACTTGCAGGGTGTTTATTTTTCAGAAATAGCAGAAACGTGCCGTTTTATTCCTAAACTAACATTTTTACAGTTTCTCCGCAACTGTTGCCATGTCTAGTAGCGACTCTTCTTTTATTTAGGCGACCCCAAATGAAGCATGCTTTCTGGTGGCGTCTTTCCATTCTTCCACATCATACTATGTATGCAAGGCGCCACGAGCGAATATCAACTATTATTCATCCGTTTGGTCAGGGCGTTGGCTTTACAAATTCTCTGTATTATCTTTCCATTGACTATCTCCCCTCTGGAAATTTGCACGTGAGTACAAAAGCGCTGCAGCTTCTACAATGCTTATACCGCAGGCTAACGCGTAATTACAGCGCTCCAGAGGTAATTGTGTCGATGGCCGAGGAGTTTCAGAGGACATTGTGACGACTAAAGAACTTCAGAGGGCATTGTGGCGACGCCCGCGCAGTTCTTGCTGGAAAGGGCTCACAGACGTCACTCCCGCGTCCCAACTATGTACAAGTACAATGTAATTTCTCGTACACTGCGTACATTATGTACATTACGTACTCAACCACTCCCCGACGCCGCGAGCAGGTCAGCGACAGCAGCAGCAGCGGAAAAGCCGAAGGAAGAGGCAAAAAAAGCTTCGCTTTAAAATATTTGATACACTAGGCAATCAAAAAAGCTTTGGCCAACATTCCACATTATACTAACCATATTGCACTGAGGAGACTAGATGTGCAAGCTTCCACAGTTTCATGTGACACTGAGGCCTCGAACAGCGGTGCCTGGCACATTGCATTGCACCTTTGCCTCGGCGGCATTTTTCGTTTCTGAAATTATAGACGCAACGAAACGACATCATTAGTGATCACAAAGTAATGCAGAGCGCATTGCAGAGCTGTAGGCAAAAAAAAAAAGGCGCGTACATAAGCAAAATTCGTGCGAAAGCTATACAACATGTATTCTCTGAAACAGCGCTGTATATAATTATACATCATTGTGCGAAATTGGAATGCAAGTTGTAAGAGAAGGGGTGACGTTGCGGTAAAAAGAGAATTGTGTATTCTTCGCAGTTAGTCAATGCTAACCACCGATTCTTATGTTAAATTACTGGCCCGTTTGACTAAAAGAAAATAAACAAACACGCATTTTTACCCAAAAAGCGAAGCACTAATAGCGATAGCAAAGCATTAGACCACTACTCAAACTAAGGTACGTAGTTTTACCTGCCGTAACAGTAATCATTAGCTTACTAATAACCATGGTGTCACGCGAGCACAGGCATTAATGAACATATCTCATTTGACGACGCGAACAATCGCTATCAAGTTGACTTGAAGAACGCAGAGGGGAGCGAACGTTTGTTTTGTTGCTCCCTTAAACGCGTCTCCGAACTTTTGAGATTACGCGACCTCCAGCACTACTCGCACCGAAAGAAAGCAGAAATGCAACCACGAACCGCCTCGGCTTGCCCGACCTCTGCACACACCGCAGATTACCTCCAGGCCAGGGCGCGGGCACTCACGCACCACCACAGCATGGCTAACGGAGGGTGCACGAGGCGAGTTGTGCAATACTAAACGATTCCTGTCAAGTACATCAGCCCAAAGCACGGCGTCAGTACAAGAAACGTATTGTTGAGGTCATTTAGTTGCCCTGACACAACTCATCACGCCGACAAGCTCAATATTTTAGAAAGGTCTAATCCAATATTTGCACAAAATGACAACATGACAACATCGAATTTAGCTCAATGTAAATCGAAGAGCATAAAGAAGCAAACATATCAACAATAACCTTTTTCAGAAACACTTACGCGAAGCGAGAGCATGCATCATGTCAAATGTTGAATTGCGAACTATAAAGAATTCACGTACTATCCACCCAAAAATAATTTAAAGCAAAAGTTCTGCTTACCGAGATCACATATTTTTCCGTGTGCATTTGGGACGTGGTCACAATAGTCACACCTCACCAGGTTGTCACTTTCCGACAGGCGCAGAATGGTGTATCGCTTGCACGCACAACCCGGCTCGTTGCAGCGACCGCGCAACACACCGAAAAGGTCTCTGCTGCACAAATGCATGAGGGTGCAGCGGATGGCGCAAGTTCCCAGTAGAAGCGGTAATAACTACTGCAGGCTACAAGTGGTGGCAGCACACAATGGTGATCGGATGGTATCCAAACAAGTCAAATATAATGGCCGTCTCAGAACGACAACAACGACAGGACGACAGCGCGCTAACCACTCCCGCCGGCTCCGAGCCTCCCGCTCCCGCTTAAAATCTTCCCAGCGTGCAACTCGAGCTATCTCGATTGGGCCGAGGAGGAGAGATGATAGCACCGTGGATGGCCGCGCTCCGGTGTGGCTGATGCCTGCTCGCTGCCGCCATGTTAGAAAAAGGCACTTAGAGGCACAAGCAAAAATGAAAAAAAAATGAAAACAAGCAATGAATTACAGAAATAAATGTCAGAGGTGCCAGTGATGTTATTGGTGTGATGGTGGAAGCATTTCTTGTTTGGACAGTGGTAAAGATTTCATTTCTCAGTTGGCGGCTTCACACATTTAACGCTCTTTTCATCTGTCTATGTCTCCTAAAAAAGACAACGGAGCGGATGGCGCTCGCTTGTATGTGAGTGTAGCGGCATCCTGTTCATTTCACTGAACGTTTGGCGCGTTTCGTGTCTGCTGTAACTTAAATTTGCGGTCGTTGTAATGCCAATCTTCGGCACAGCTTATAATGCCCAAAGAAAGTTGGCAGTGGAATCAGTTGCTACAAGTTTTTAAAACATCCTAAGTGCAATGCAGAATGGTTCGCCGACATGTAGGTTGTTTATTTCAAAGCAGTTACGCCGGTCGCGTAGCGCGTACCGCATCCCCAGCTCCCTCGCCGCGCGTTTATACTTCAGTACGCACGCTGCCTAGCTGGTACCGCGTGTCGGCATGGTTTTCTTAGGCACGCGCTTCTTGCACACTAACTATTAACCTCATCTTGAGCGCTTATGGTTGAATTAAGCATGGGAAATTTTTGGTTGACAGCATCAAGGCAGTGCAGGGAATGAAACGAACCCGGTTAAAGGCAGAAAATGTATGCAGACAACTGAAAGGTTCTGAGCAGGGACATTTTAGTAGACAAGTTGAATTATATTGATATGTGATAGAACCATCCAATGTTTTCAACAACCTTTTACTGAAAGACCCAACGCGTTCGTGTGCTTTTCTTCTGCTGTTCTTCCTCGCCTCGTACATGAATTTCGTTAAAACATATTCATTTTTTCTAAAGAAACTCGCCCGCTATTGTTTCTCGTGTTGAAATACCGATGTTCCATGCCTGTCTCATGGTGGCTAGAATGCGTGCGAGAGCAGGGGGCTTCCGTCACGTTCGACCACTGGGTTTCGGCAGGCAGTGCACGCCACATCATTCGATGACACAGTCTTCGTTGCTGATATTTCAAATAAGGCTGTGTGCCAAGTATGGAGGGTCGTCAAAGAACAGCGCGCAGATGAACTTGCAAGTGCGATCATGCTTGATTTATTTTTTGGTTTTAAATCGTGAAAAATGTAACTGCTTGGCTGACAGAAATTAAGACCGAATACAGCCCGAACTGCCGAAGTCCTACGTTTGTAATAACCAGATCATAAATGCAGAGCACGAACACATTAGGATACATTTATCAGCAAACGTCCAATCCATGATGTAGGTCTCCTCACTGATGCGCTGCAGTGTTCTTTAGAGGTTAAAATCTAAAGGTTACAAGGCGCTTTGCGCTGAATTAACCTTTAAATCCGTCAATTTTGACTCTTGTAACCTATAGATATATATATACGTAACAACATTTAATTAAAACATCAACATATTTCGCATGTAACCTTTATTTTATAAGTTACTCGTGATTACAGGTTACCATAAAAGGTACCGTGCTAAGAGTGTATGGTAGCAAACAAGGTGCCCTGTATTTCAGCTCTCTGCCTTCCCCTCCATCTCTGTGTATTTCTTTAAGGTATGCGCGCCTATGCCCATATTCCTATAGCTCGCAATCTGAAGTTATAATAAGGGTGAGGGAAGGTACTCTGGCCTAATATCCAGATGACGCTGGCGAGCAGGTCAGTGATCCAATTTTTGTGGAGTCGACATCACCATCTTGAAAGCTGATGAAGTTGACACGGTTATAAAATGTCTGAAAGAGAAGGTGCTTCTGTAGAGACGTGCACTTTGTGTTTGACGTCTTTTATTAGCTTCTTTAAACGGTACGCCTATGGTCCGATTCTGAAAGAAATTTTAGTTATTTATTTTGTAAGGTTATTCAGATTCATCTGACATAGCCTAGGCCCATGGGTTAACCCCGTTTCTTCTCGTTTATAGCCTAGGCGGATGGTTCGGATTGGAGGACGTTTGTTACATGGAACATAGCAAATAGTACGAGTATAACAGGGTGTCCTGGAATGTGAGGTTTCTAATTACTTTAATTAAGTCCGGGGTTTTACGTGCCAAAACCATAATATGGTTATGAGGCACGCCGTAGTGGTGCCTCCGAATTAATTCTGACCGTCTGGGATTCCTTAACATGCATGTGTCGGAAAGGTCCTCGAACACGTCATCCTCACACGTTTACACAGACATATGAACGACAACGACCCCTTCCATAATACCACGGTTGGCTTCCACCCGAAACTTTCTGCTCACGATATCACGATCCAGCTCAAGCACCAAATTATTGATGGCGATAAAAGCTCCAGGCTGGACACCAGAGCCATCTTGGGACTAGACCTAGCCAAGTCCTTCGATAACGTCACGCATGAGGCCATACTGAACCAATTGGCACCACTCCAGTTTGGACATCGAACATATAACTACGCGAAGAATTTCCTTACAGGTCGCACGGCCACCATTACCATCGGAGGGTTGAAGTCGCCAATTATTCCGTTCGGCAGCAAAGGCACGCCGCAAGGATCAGTTCTGTCCCCTTTTCTGTTTAACATGGCCTTGCTCGGACTACCGCCTGCATTAGCTAGCATCCCCAACCTCGAGCATAGCCTTTACATACATATATACATATATTTAAACTTCTAGACTACATTACCTTACTCCTACCGCTGTACTATTCAAATGCAGTTTTGTTTTATATCTATATATACTGGAAACCGCCTGCTTCTTGGCCAATCCCCCATAGTGGGTATGCGCCAGTGGTTGGAAAACAAGAGAAGACGGAAGTTTTTGCATTTCACTCCCATCGAAATGCGGCCGCCGTGGCCGGGATTCGATCCTGCGTCATCGGGCTTAGTAGCGTAATGCCTTAGCCACTACGTCACCACGGAAGGTATGTGTTGTTTCTTTCGTTCTTTTCGTAGAATATGAAATGGTGATGCCTCGGGGCGTGACTCAATCGTTGAGATGTGACTACGATGACGATGCCATGAAGTAATGGTCAATGCCCCGATTTGTGAGTGCAGTGTAGTGAACCGGGACCCTATAACGTAAAAATATTCCAATCTGCTTTTTTTCGAATTTTCCGACGTCGATTTTACGCAACCACTGACGCAAGCATCTGGAGGTAACTCACAGCTAGATTGAAAAGCCCAATCAAACGCTCTTCTGGTTCATAGGATGTAACTTTATTTTGCTTTCAAAGCGGATAGCATTGCCTACGTTGAAAAGGTTTTTTTTATCTAATTGGCTGAGGAGAGGCGAGGAGCACGTTTAAGTGGAGAGAGTTTTGATAGGGCCGAGCCAGCGCACTGATTATAGATAACCGTATGAAGAAGGAGGTGCAGGCGTCTGCAATTGGTCCGCTTTCGCTTACTTAGCTTGCGGTGGCTGGTCGAAAATCGCGGCGGCGTGCAACGGAAGGTTAAAAATGCAGTGAAAATGGATCCTTAGCAAAGCAAAGTTGGCAGAGCGATGTCCCATAGGTGCCGAAAGGTTTTGATAACGTCATACTTAACCGCAAAATCTTATACGCAAATAAATGCATGCTCCCCGGCAGCCCCGAGTTGCTAGTGCCACAGCGATCGGCGGGCAGCCTACTTCTATTCCTTTTGGAAGGGGGCAGTCTCCGGCTATTCAGAAAAAAACGTCCCGTTGTGTTCGGTATAATAATGCATCTGTAACGCGTAGACGTCACTTTGACGTGCTGAGTTTTCGTTTTTTTGTGACATCGCGTGATAGACAGATAAAGTGGGCGTAACCCGAAAACGTTTGACCGATAGCAATTCATCAGACGACGCCCTTTTTCGCTAATGGCGAAAAAAGGCGTCGAATTAGAAATTATTATTCTTTTGTTTGGTCTAATCATGCAAAATCAGTGTTCATATATCGTATAAAATAGGGCGTTTTTGCGGTTTTCGTAACGTCGAGTGACAAACAGGCGCAGTAGGTGGTGGCTCGAAATTTTTTTCGCGAATCATGGAGGGCTTATTGCAGAATTGGAATAGAAAAGTTTGGAATAGCTTTACGTTATAGTGCCCTTGGTGTGGTAACAATGGCATTGACCGAGGCATAAGGCGCTTGATGAAACGAGCTCTTTTCTGGCATCCTTATATTTCCGAGCCACCATCTTCTGGCATACATTAGTGGTGCTTACCGATTCTGGCTGCAATTCAAAGTTGACCCGAAGCACTCCATTTTAATTTCCTTGCGTTTTTGGAAGCGCTCCCTCTGTAGGAAAGCTTGCACAGGCATTTAATTGATGCTGCAAACCCATTACTGTTGTTTAGATGGATTTACTGTCATCTACTGTTTTGCCTAGCGCGTCGTTGAATCCCGTTAGCTAACAAAACGAACGTCACTCAGGTGACAGCACCAAGTCCAAAATTTTGCTTATGATACGCATAGCAAAAATGTATAATTGTGATTAGAAATAAGTGGGAAAACACAGCATGCCCATGTTGAAGTAACAAAGAAGTAACGTGGAGGCCAATTATGGCTTACTTCAGTTATAATAATCCGTATTATGTACCGACAATACTGACAAGAGCTTAGTTGCACAGAACTTTCAATCACTGGGGACCTGAGCTCACGGTATTCTGATCGTAACTGAGCAAGAAGGTGTTGGCACGATTGAAAGCACATTGCACTTCTCTATTTCTAACAAAATGACACCGTAATGCTGCAGCAGTCCATGTATCTCTCATATGGAAGCACCTCATTGATTCGGAGGGTTTAATGCCCCAAAGCAACAGTGGGGCCTTCACAAACACCGTAGTGGAGGACTACGGCCTAACTTCGCCCATCTAGGATTCCGTAACGTGCCCCTAAACCTAAGCGCCTTGCCCTCATCAAAATGTGGTCGCTATGGTCGGGGATAGAACCCATGTCCTCGAGCTCAGTGGTTGAACGCCATATCCACTGAGCTACGACGCCTGGTCGGTGCCACATCCTATATATGCAGGAAGATGTCATCAATGTCATATTAGCCCTTTGTGGTCATTTTGTTACCGTGGTAACAGTTCTGCATTTACAACCGAAAACTGGCAAGCAATAAATTCCGTCTATTCGGGCATCTCAGCACAGCCGTAGATTGACCGTAGAACGAAAAGGCAGAGGCTTGGAATGTCAAAATAATACCCTGGGCAGTCGGGGTCAACAACCTAGCTGTTCCAGCTGCTTTCATGAAAATACCGATGTTCTTTCTCGAACGGCACTGTGCTTTCTTGGTGTTCTGAAACCAGAGCGATTGAGAAAACGGTTTGTTCTGAGAGAAATGTCAGTCACAGTGACTAATTCTACGCGAGCCGTCATTAATTAAATAGAGGTTCTTGACCTTGTTTATTTAAGGAGTGCCTTGACCATTGCCGACTGCGGGCTGGAGCAGCGGGGTGGTAACAATCCTGCTAAGAAGAAGTCCACATTGGCAATATAGCCAAATGTTTCACGTGTAGTGCCTAAAAGAAGCAAAACAACTCTGGTAACTTGAAACTACGCAGCTTGATACGATGTGGTGGCATGAACACTGTAGTGCCGTAAGGTAACTCAGCCGTGCCATATTGTAAGTCTTGCATAACTGCGCTGCATATTGCCAGAAAATAGACGGGGCAGGGCATTGACCATAACCCCTTCGCCTTAGAAAAAGCTGCCATTATGGATGCTTTCATTTGACAATGTAAACGGCCCAATTAGCCGTTAGCGCAAAGAGGCTTCCCGCGATTAGTGTCTAGGATACGGGAATATTATGGTCTGAATGATTGATGGCGGACGTGTAGTGCTATCAGCGTGCGCGCATCTGCTTGGCATACGCGATCACTCAGGAAGGGCAACGTCTAGAAGACGTCGGAAGGCGTGTGTTAGAGAATTCTCGTTCCAAGACGCATAGGAAGAAATTTGAAAATTGATCAATATATGTCGATTACTGCAGACGTAGTTTTGCTACCTTAAAGACAATGAGTGTACTGATATAAGAGCGGAAGAGCAGCTGGTTTTTCACGTGCTCTGTTAATGAGTGCCCGATTACTAAAATATGCATATAAAGGATTATTAAAGCAAGTAATGGTGCGAAAACAAGATATTTTAAAAACTGTCTGCCGATTTTTCAGCCACTTATGCCTCTACGCATACCACCGTATGCGGCATCCTGTTCATTTTTCTCATTGGTGTCTTGCAGTGGGCAACCAGTTCACTGCTGCGTCGTTATTTTCTTTCTTTTTTTTCAACTAAACAATTTATGGCCACCCCAACTGCTTAAAAAAATCACCGCCCAAGCACTCCGTACAGATGGTTAACCAGTGAATCTGAAACGTGCGGCGCCGGTGTTTATCATTGGGTTAATCCAGACAGTTCATTAAACGACGGCTTAGTAGGCTGCCGGATCCTCGTTACGCAGTTGCTGCTTGCGCTCGGCTGCGCGAGCCTGTTCTTGTGCCTGCGCTGCAGCGTCGGCACGGCGTAGACGAGCTCGTTCTCGGTTCTGCTCGCGGCGTTGCTGATCGAAAGCTGCCTGCTCCTCAGAAGTACGTATGACGCGTGGCCGACCCATTCCGGAGCCGGAGAGAAACTGCTACGCGCGCGCTGGGCTGCGACGGTGAGCAACGACCTCACTAGTGGGGCAGCGAGTCGTGCGCCTTTCTTTCTCTTCCTTTTTCTTTCGCGCATGCACATGGTGTTGAGCCGGAGGATATTTCGGCGTACAGGCTACAGACAGACGGACAAAGGAATCGGCTAGCCATGCACAGCTTCGCTGGAAAACAAGTGTTGCTACCGAAGAAAAGAAAAACTAATGGCCCAGAGCAATCCTGTACCCGACATGGATTTTTGAAAGCGCAATTGCAGCGTTAACGCTTGGTTTTCATTCGAAATACCCTTTGTTTGCCATGTTTTCTACTGGAGCTGGTATTTCCCGAGTAACTAGTACTTCTTTATTTATTCAGTTTAATTGAACGCTGTAATGAAAAAAAGAGTGATATCACTGGTCGCTTGATGTGACGTCCCTCGACGCTTTAAACACGGTAGCTTTAGTAACGGGTGCGCATTTTCACATTTCACATGCAAGTGGCGATTTTTGCCTTCAGTAACATTGACATCAACCAAGATTTGGGTCTTTTATTTGTGTTTTCTTGTACCTAACGTATGAATTAATCAGAGCAAGATTTTCATGAACAGAAGATCGGTAATCGAAAACTTGTATACACTAACCCCCCCCCCCCCCCCCCCTTAAAGATATCGCAAAAACTCTGGGGTATCACGTGCAAAACCACGATCTGACGACGAAGTACGGCGTAGTGGGGGGCTCCGGATCAATTTTGACCCCCTGGGGTTGATTAACGTGCACACGCCCTACACGAGCATTTTTCGCATTCCGCCCCCGTTGTATTCCTCCCCGGCCGAGGTAGAAACTGCGACCTCGAGCTTAGAAACCCAGTGCCGTAGCCACTGGGCTACCACGTCAGATTTGCTGCAACTTCTTTATGCAATGCACTGAGGCCCTGAAGGTATGTCAAATAAATAAATAAATAAATAAATAAATAAATAAATAAATAAATAAATAAATAAAGAGACTGAGGCACCAATTTTACTTAGATAATGAATAACATGAAACATAGCGCTAAAGTTAAGTGCAAATTGCCCGTGTACGTTTTAATAGCATCGATGCTGTACCTTAAAACATAACGAGAAATAAACGTGAAAGAGCACGAATAATCTAAGGGGAAAATGTGCACAACAATAAAAAGTGGTGTACTTAGAGCGCACTCTATACTTAGATTACGCTGCGCAATTAGGAAAGCTATGCATATTTTAAGGCTTTTGTTTTCTGGATAGAGTAGATCTATCAACACATAAAAGTAGGGTCGTCGATCGCTTTATGCTATGATGCAATGAAATTAAGGTGCCAGAGGTCAAATTCACAAATCTGTTTTTTCGTAATACCAGCTTACTATCGGCAGGCCGCCTTCCATGATATGTTCATCATTATTATTGGCTGCCATCTAGTGCTACGGACCATAAAAGCGTAAGTGTCCCTTTTGTGAATACAGGGTCCAGGTTTACCAGTGGTTTTAATTAACTTTTGTGCATTTTCCAAAGTGCTTCATTAAAAAGAAAAAAAAACGCGAAAGTTTAGTACAAATGTGTTCCCAGCACAGCCAATTCGATACTGCTCTGCTATTATTCTCACGAGCGCCCGAAGTCACGAAAAACCGTTTATGCTATAATTGTTCCTAACAGCAAATTCCAGCCAATCATGAAATTTATGAAAGGGTAAAATTGTCATCCACCTGACTGTAGCACTAAACTACAATAGAAACTCATGCGTGGATCACTCTACCGCCTGATCGGACAAGGAGACTAGCAGAACACAGAAAGTGGGCGAATTAATAGACAGCTCAAAACACTGGGACACTGAATATGAAAAATCGGTTCTGCGGAATCATGGTACTCAATATATCAGCTGCGTTTTTTTTTCTTTTGGACTATACAGAAGTAAAAAAAAAAGATCCCTTTGGAAGATAACACCATTTTAATTCCTGAACGGTATTGCTCAAAAAGCCAAACATTACTTGCACTATAAATTAAATTGCATAATTGACTAATTAATACAAATTACTAATTATGTGTATAACTAATTACTTAACGGCACATATTGCGCTTTACGAATCGTAGCCAGTGAGTTCCCAAGGCATATCCCCTTGGAACGGATTCTTAGTATGACACCGGCTTCAATATATGCGCCATCATACTTAAGGTAAACATGCACGGTTATTCCACCTACTTCCTCAAACAAAACGCCGCTTTATGCCAGTTACAAAATTAACTGGACCACTAGTGCATTTCGCCGCACACTTTCGATAACAGTATCTCAAAACTGACGTCACCTCGCAAATTGTTACCAAGTGGACATGCCTTGTGGACTCACCGCCTACAAATCGTAAATTCCGCTATGTGCTGTGAGGCAAATAGTTAAAAAAATTAATTAGCGATTTTTTGTTAGTTAGTTGATTATCCATTTGAATTTCTCGCCGGAGTAATGTCCACCTCTTCTAGTACTTCAGCGCAAGGACTAGAGCGGCGCTATCTGCCGCAGGTCATTTTTTAAACTTTTGCATAGTCTTAATAAACAGAAAAAAAGAAATAAACGTCCAGTATTATTAGCGAAGGTGGCCATGGCGCAAATGGCAAAAAAAAAACGCCAATAAAAAGCTTTGTGAGTTCAGTCGCAGTTCTATTGGCAAATGGAGCTCACGGAGTTCCGACGTATTACTTATATTTCAGGCGACCGAGCTGGCATGCGGTTACATTGGCTGAATAAATTATAATAAATTATTTTTCTAAATTTCTTGCTTCTGAAAGCAGGCTACAGTATCTGCATCTTCCGAGCTCATTCAGCATGGAAGGGCTATGCAGCTCCCCTTTTTTGTTCTCTTCACATCGGCGTAAATTTGAATTTGAAAGCGCATTCCAGCAGCCTTCGGAAGGTTTATTCGGTATTCGGAAATAATATAAGGATTGAGTTTAGCATACAAACTGGGTTTCTATTTACACCACCGAATATAGCTTACCTCGAAAATGCCGCATCCGTCAAAACGCGAAAACACAGCAGTAGCGAGCAACGAACCCGGCCGAATGCACTCGGAGTTTTATCCAGGCGTACTGCGTTGGCTACAGTATCGATCTACGATTTTAGGCAGTGCGCGCAAGGCTAATCTTGCAACGTTATCAAGTGCTCTTCTTGGTCGAGTTGAGAAACGCCTTTGAGGCGTCTGCCGAAAGTGTGTACATAGCGCTTCTTTTTCAAGTCCTGTTTAATGTTTAGGAATAAGATTGGATTAGATAGATAGATAGATAGATAGATAGATAGATAGATAGATAGATAGATAGATAGATAGATAGATAGATAGATAGATAGATAGATAGATAGATAGATAGATAGATAGATAGATAGATAGATAGATAGATAGATAGATAGATAGATAGATAGATAGATAGATAGATAGATAGATAGATAGATAGATAGATAGATAGATAGATAGATAGATAGATAGATAGATAGATAGATAGATAGATAGATAGATAGATAGATAGATAGATAGATAGATAGATAGATAGATAGATAGATAGATAGATAGATAGATAGATAGATAGATAGATAGATCTAGCTGGAGGATCAGTTAGTGGTTAGTACAAGAATAGTACAAGAATGTGCCTCTCGAAAAGAAAAAAAAAGCACTGAATAACTTGAAAAAATAACAGAAGATGAGTGAATATGACGAAAAAGAACGTACAACATAGTTTCAGTCCTCAAACAGCAGCGTATGCGGTAACGCTTTCTTCGTCCGAGAATGAGGAGGAATGTGGCTCTGGCTTGAGTGATGCCGAAAAAGTGTCTGATACGCAGCTTGCATTTGCTTGAACGCACCTAAGAACCTCATCGCTCTGGTCAGAACCTATGGTTCGTTCTCACTTGTATCATTGGCTAACAGCACCACGCAGATACCTCAGGTGACAAACACGAAAAAAAAAGGAAGTACGTGGCTGTGAATGAGGGAACATATCGAGCATTTTGTTCGCACCAAATGAGGCTTTTGCACATGTACCCTTTTCGAACGCGGCGAAATACACCGTGTGACAATTCAGGAAGAATTTTCAACGTTGTTAACGCCAAATTCATGGTCACCTATTTACAAGAGTGACCTGAAAATAAAGAGAGAGAAAGACAAAATTACAGTTTTCAGAAATCTCACCTCCTATAAACGGGGTCACAACTGGCGTCCTCGCCAAAAGATGTAATCAGAATCTGACTCGTTTTATAGAATAGAACCCAGAACACAGGACCATAAAACAGCAATGTGCATGTGATCATTGATCAGCCTTTCCTGAATTCATACACGGCGCATTACAGAATACACATAAAATATTACGATGACAAGTCTTCATGGAAATATCAAAAGGAGTTGAGCTGTGCTGAATAAATAGGCCGCTCTTTAACTGCTAGGCTTCTTTGATAGTCTATGTTGTATCCAAAGCTTTTCATATTTGGTTGCTGTCTCTGTCCTTTCCCACGAAGGCCTCGCAGCTCCTCTGCACTACTTCGTAGACGCCTTCGCTATGCCCATCCGTCTTCAATACCTGTGAAATCCTGTCGTTATGCGCAGCTTTTGCTCTATCCAGTGTTTAACCTGTGTCAAAGACCCCAGTCTATGACACCGACGCCATCAATCTTCAGCGAATGCGAGCACGCACGAGTAGACATGATCGCCTTATTTTTCCTTCTGCTGTAGATTTCAAAGGTTCCTGTTAAAATGACATCATGCATCTTTCCCTTTGACCATTCATGCAAAATGATCGTAAGTAATGACCTCTAAAGACATTTTTCACGAGCTCGATGAGAAGGAAACTTAAGTGCATTGCTTTTAAAAGAAGCGCTGAATTTATTCACGAAGCTTTTTACTCGTCATTTATGCACCATCTAAAGCAAGAAGCACTTGGCAACTTTCACGAAAGCCGTTATCACTCTAGATGATGCAATGTATTACAATATATGTCGGCGTTTGTGCATCAGGTAAAGTTGTCAAAACACTTTCGCTCAGTATAAGCGCGCGCGCCTCACTGAGAACGTTGCGGGCTTTGTCGCACGAATGGAATCCCCCGTAGCTAAACGACACATTTGTCAAAAACAAAGCTTCCTATGCATTCAGTGCTGAAAGACACGAAAAGTTGTTTATGGTGACGCATGCGGAAATATAAAGATCACCACGCAGCCCACTCTACCATAGTATCACTGGCGATGCGACCTCGGAAACGGGAGCAATTACCTTCTGCTAATTGTTGAGACTCAAGAAATGCCGTGAAGCAAGAAATGCAGTGAAGCAAGATGTTATGTTTACCTCTGACGCAAAGAGGGTCCGGGGTTGGTTGTAACCGACTCCAGATCAGAATAATAATAAGAGCGTTTTGTGCAATACTTTAGTGTCTTTGCCCTTTTCATTGCAGTGACGCAGCCCAAGCTTGGAACTTTTTATGCGAAGCATATTACGAGGGCTCAACCCAGCTCCTCAGGCGCGGCGGTGACCATGAAATCACGTGACACCGTGACGTCACGACAGAGGAGAAGTGGCTTTGGCTCAACTCTTGCAAGACGGGCTGGGTGGGAATCGAACCAGGGTCTCCGGAGTGTGGGACGGAGACGCTACCACTGAGCCACGAGTACAACGCTTCAAAGCGGTACAAAAGCGCCTCTAGTGAATGCGGTGTTGCCTTAGAAACGCGCTGTTTCTAAGGCGTGCGTCTCTTGCTCAGGCGCACATTTCGTTGCCGCGCCGAACGCTGCTTTGCTCGACGCTCACCGCGTCCAATGCGGGGCGCGTAGTCGCTGCCCTGTAGCCCATTGTCTTACACCCCTTGGCGGGTCGACGGGAACGCTGTCGCGTTCCACTCTTGAAGGCGAAGAAGTAATGCATGAGTTGTTTCTTCGTCTAGCCGAACCAAATATAGCCAAGCAACAGCAGTTCACCAGGCTAAACAGTGGTTCAACAACTAAAATAAAGGCTAGTATGCTTCGCATCCTGGGCTTAACCTTACCTAAGCCACAGCCATTTTTTTTATGCACCTGTAGAACGCTGCCTGCTTCACTACCTCGGATGCGTCCCTATGCGTTCTTCACAAGCCCGGTCGTTTTGTCTCTTCGTTTTGATGTGAAAACATCAAATGGCCAATTCAGCGAAAAAACCGGCGTCGATCTGTAGCAGCGAAACGGTACCTCAATTCCCCTTGGCCGCGACACAACGTCACGTGCACGTCTCGACGGAGCAGAGCCTGCGAAAGGGAGCTCCTGCTGTGTCTCTGGCGAGTCAGGTGTTGCCTGAGGGGAAAGGGCCTCACCGCGACGCCACGTCACCCTTGCTCTCGGAGGCCTGCATTATCCATGCGTTCCTTGTACGTGCAGCCTCTCGCCTGTGTTCTAACTCCGTCTTCGTAATAGCTATAAAGACATTAATGTATAAAAAACAGCATACATTCGAAAGGAGCCGCGTTGGAGGTATAGTGAGCTTAGAATCTACGACCCCACCCTGAGAAGCTGAGTGTATTACTCACTGGGCTAAACCAGCACCTCCTTGATAGCAGGCCTGTGCACTCTTCTTTATGACATCATGCTACTTGGACCGAAATTTCCATTGTCATGCCCAGCGTTACGAAAGCGGTGACGTTAAAATCACCGCAGCTTACTCGGGAGCGTCCCCATTAGATTCTGTGGCAGTCGGGCAAGGAAGAATGACGTCCCGGATCGAAGTGCATCAGCGTTGTGCTACATAGGAGGTGCTGGCCACACGTCTAAACACGCTCGTTTGCCTACGAGGAGTTCATAACTCGATGAACCGCTCAACGACGTTCAATTGGAGATTAATGCTTTCGCATCCACAACTCATAAGTGCTTAGGTGTCTTCGTATTTTGTGTCTTAGCATTGCGCGTGCCTCAGTCCAGTTCTGGGAGTGAGTAGTGCCAGTTCTCTTTGGAAATGAACAAGTCGACGCAAGGGAGGGCAAGGCAGGCATTTAATCCCACTTGTTCGCTATGAAATCCCACAGGAAAATTTTTCAGCCTGAACTTCGTCAACAACATGGTTCGGTCATTACTTTATACCATCGACACCAAACTTGAAGGGGCCCTGCTGCCATAAATATTATGGAAGTCACGAGAAGCATTTCACGTGGATGAACACGTCTGTAGAAATATTTAAAAGCAAGCAGCATTTCAATGCGTTTAGTAGAAGTGGAGTTATGCTCATTCAAAGACCGCCGATCGAAACCAGTAAGGAAAGCTTCAGCGACGCCATAATCTCGCGCTTCGGAGGATACGATACAACTTGAGCAGCTGACGGCCGCCGAATACCAGAAGTGCAAAAGGGAATACTTATGTCGACGCTATGAACGCAGTGGTATTTTGTATGTTTGAAATAAGTAAGGTACCATGAACATTTTTTTCCACTGCAGAAATTGTTGTCGCCTTTGATAAAGTTAATAATTGCACGTGGCCATTTGACTCTTCTAGCCAATAGTCGTAATAGGGCACCATGGCGTCATTATATGCCCGTTAAACGGCGGGTGTTTGGCGAAACCGTAGGAGATCAAGCCTAATCTTTACAGCCACGTTGTGCGCTCCCCGCTGGATGGAAATGGGTAATATTTGGAGGCATTCTGTCGTATCTGGTATGATTTATTTACCATGCTCGAAAAGTGTTGCAGAGCTTGTTAAAGCTTGTCATGTCTTTAACAGAACGCGGAAGTTCTGTTGCACCGTGTTCTGCACGGATGCCAGACTGCTTTTTATTCTAACTTGGTCGGGTACACTCTTCCTCTTGCATTTGAAGTAATGCCCCCGATGGCAATATCTGTCGCATGGTCCGTTTTTGAGCAAGGATAACTGGAAAAAATTCACCAAGCTTCAACAGCCGGCGGTTTGTCCGCTCTTTTTCCACCTCTGTTCTAGAACCTTTGCCTACATACGGTCACAACGACACAGTGTTCTGTGCCTCTCCAAAGCAAAACTTTTCCATTTTTTTGCCCATGTGTAGGTACGCGTGTTTATTGTATTTATGCGCTGTTCGGGGGTGTACAGATAATAATTTTTGTGTGAGTTCGTATTACCCTGCCTAGATGTAAAATTTTGCCCACAAGCTCCGCCCAAGAACACCATTGCACAAAATGACCACGGACTCTTGTAAACTCATTCTCGACAAGAGCCGGTCCCCGGCCGAAGTGTTCAATACAGCACGTTATGTTTTTCCACGTGATTCTTGATTCTTGTCTAATAAATAAATGAATGCAAATCATAGTAGCCAAGACACTTCTCTTTTCGAGATGGGATGGGATGGATGGACGGATGGGCGGACGCACGGACGGACGAATGACTTACATAACCGTAGATTGCTTGGTGCTTCTGTAAGAGTTGAACCAGAGGGCACCCTTGTCGAACTTTGTTCTTTTAAACTTTGGTCATATTTTCATTGTTGTCCAAGTTTGGTGTGGAGCCTTTTTTAAGTTTGTATTTCTTATCATTTTTTCTTTATTCACATGAGGTAATAGGAGAGGTTGAGGCCTTTGGGTGGCATTTGCCACCTAAAACTGGCCAGTACCACCTCTATAGGTCCATGCCGCTTAGCAAATCAAAATGTTTCAATAAAATTTGTCACGCAGTTCATCACAGATGCATGAAAATACAATCAGTTAGCATGAACACAAAGTTGTGTACATGAGTCTAGAAACTCAGAGAAGTATGTATATCCCCCGATGCCTTAAAGTATATACCTATTTCTTCAGTTTCAATCATACTGGCTCCTTAATTGTGCATTTATTACTTATTGCGTATTTTGAATAATGCTGTGTATGTTGGTTTTCTAGCTACAATCGCAGGTAAAACGAAATAAGCAGAAGCACTGTAATGAAAGGCCGGCACACGAAACACGAGCAAAAGAGGAAAGAAAAGAACAACACAAACGCCTATTCAACATTCCACTTGTGTCCGCGTTTTGCAGGCTCGCATTTTCTTACCATGAATTCCTACCATCTTGCTCAACTGCTTTTCCAACTTACCAGCTGCGTTTCCGGATCCTGCGGTCTAAAACTTTACATATCCACCTACAAGCCCCGACCTCATGTTGACCACTGCCGTAAAGTTATGCACTGGAAAAAAAAGATGAAATGCAGCCATGGTATGATAGCTGCCAAAAAAGTGGGTAATTTACCAAAGCTTCTAACTTTGTCTACTGTTTTATTCTAACGTATAACTGTCAACTAGTGTAATAATAAAGGTAGAGGGGGTGTGTGGTAAATGCTTCTTCTATAGTGTAATGTAGCTCTGTAGGGCGTCACATCACATGGGCACAAAATACGCTGCCCGTTTGACAGACTGCGCTTGACAGACGTTTGTAGCCCATTAAAATTATACGAGAGACATAACTATTATTCACAGCAACGAGAGCGAGCTGTAAAAAACCAGCGGCTGATCCATTACAGAAGGTGTGTCATGCACTTTGCACAATGGGGGGTCTTCATTTAACAGGATAATAATGGAAAGGATTTACTCTGTGGCGTTTGGAGTCTCCTGAGACGGTAGTTAAAGCTTGAAACTTTATTTGCTGCGTTTTTCCGTTCTGCTACGTCGTTTTCATCAGGCCACTTCTCATCCTCAGCTGCAAGTTCACCGTATGGCGAAGAAAAAAAAAACTTTGCCCACGAGCCCCACTGGGGATCTAACTGCAGCAGACTCTTGGTAAGGTGAACCTGGAGTTAAGCGGAAATTTCTGATATGTGGACCAATATATGAGCACCTGGTTTTCTATAAAACCTATGGAGAACATATTTGCCTAACAGGAACCATCAGTTCAGTTAATTACGCAGTATTTCGGCAGCCGCCACTGACCCCTGCTGTTCGGCTAAGCAAGAGGTCCGGATCAGAAAACATTGAGAAGGTTCTAGAACCTTTGCCTACATACGGTCACAACGACACAGTGCTCTGTGCCTCTCCAAAGCAAAACTTTTCCATTCTTTTGCCCATGTGTAGGTACGCGTGTTTATTGTATTTATGCGCTGTTCGGGGGTGTACAGATAATAATAACACGAGAAGAATAGGGTATTTTTTCAAGCATAAATCAATACGCCAGCGTCAACAATGATGCGAATACCATCAGTGTTGACAAAATAAAGAAAAAAAAAGAATCGAGCAGGACTTTGAGGTGTCGCTGCAGGCTGATTACTGCGGTGAAGACATTGCCCAGGAGCCACAAGAACCAGTAGTGTTCACACATGGTGCAGCTCAAATACCATGTATGCCTTGGAGCATTCTTTTCGGCATGAACATTGAATAATGTTTAGCAAGCTAGGTGAAATGTCATTTTTTGTAATAGCGCACAGGTTATCACAGCGCCCGCAAGGGCGGACTACTTGTTTAAGAGCATATGAATGGATATATATATCATGCAAGTTCGATACATTTTCTTCTTATATTTCAGTTTAGGTTTTTTGTTTCATATATTCTTTTCTGATCATGAATGCTCGGGTGTAAAAGGAATAGTAGATTTCGAGTTCAGTGGATCACTTCCATTGAGACAAACATCTAAGACGAACAGATTTTCACGGTCCTTTCGAGTATGCCTTAATTGGGGAGAGAGAGGGGGGGACAGAAAGTAAAAAGAAAGGAAGGTTAACCAGAATGGAAATTGTGGTTTGCTACACTAGACCGGAGTACTAAGGAGGGGGAAGTAGATAGACAAGTAGAAAGTAGAGAGAGAGAGCGCAGACACACGATCACAGCCGGTCACAATCACCGCATACCATCACAGCGCAGGATCACGTGAGGCACAACGAACACCGATTCAGGCTACAGCCGCTTCTGCAGATGTTGCCATTAGCAACTGCAGTAGTGGCTTCGTCGCCCTCGGCCGCCATGACATATAATCATGGCATTCCGAAATGTTTTTGTGTGATAGAAGTAGTCTGTGATCAAAACCAGAGATACCAAATGCGAGTGACCCCCTCTGCCCACACTCTAACCATACAGGGTGTGCCAACTATCATGCACGATTTAAAAATATGCAAATGTCACGTAGCTGGAGAGAACCAAGGTAATCTTGCTTGCCGTCGCTTGAAGATATCATACCAATTTGTTGCATACCGCCTAATTACATAATTAGTCTTAAATAATTAATCAACTTCTTAAGCATTATAATTACATGAAAAGTGTCAATGAGAAAATTGTAGAGCAAAATGAAAATCTGCCAATATATAGCTTTCTCTTGTTGAATGCGTGCTACATAAAAGTGTTTTTCCAGCATAAAAGAAGCCTGTGAAGAAGCGACGGCAAACAGCATTATGGGCCAGACAATGAAATCTTCCTTACCTCAGTAAGGAAGCCTTCATTGCAGTGAGGCTACCTTATGTCACTCTGAAAGGTTCCTTACTGAGGCGCCCTCGGTGAAGGCTTCCTTGGTGCTTCCTTGGTACTTCCTCAGCATAAGAAGCCAAACAATGAAACCTTCCTTACCTCACTAAGGAAGCCTTCATTGGGGTGAGGCTACCTTATGTCACTCTGAAAGCTTCCTTACTGAGGGGCCCTCGGTGAAGGCTTCCTTGGTGCTTCCTCAGCATAAGGTAGCTCCAAAGCTACCTTCATGCGTCCTTACGCCGCTCCTGGCCCTGAACGAGCGCTTCACCTCACTGCTTAACCACATGGCATTCGCTTGCGCATGCGCACTGTCGCCCACCTGCGGAGAAGCGCGAGCACGGTACGTCTTGCCAGGCATGTTCGTTTCAGTCACGCGTGCGGCATGCAAGCATTGCTAGGCGTTGCTAGGCGTTGCAAGACGCCGGCGTGCCAGCGTTGCTGGAGCACATCAAGTTTTGCACTGTAATGCGCAACTTTTTTTTAACTTTAGTAAACGAAACTAGAAGAAAGCGTCCACGCTTCTCTATATTAGCTATTCAATTTAAAGATTGTGCGACGATACAACATTTTTTAATAGAATAATGGTGTTCGCGGAAAGATTTGAAGAGATAATCTCGAACCCAGGCACGCGGCAACCGCTCCTTAGGTGAGGACGGGTGAAGGGAGCTTTCAGAGTATGCTTGCTTCCTCCATCGGTCCTTCGCTGTAAGGAGGCCTCACGTAAGGTTAGGAAGCGCACGAAGGAAAGGAACTAGGGGTGTGCGAATATTCGGAATTTCGAATACGAATCGAATATTTTCCATATTCGAAGCGTATTCCATTCGAGAAATGCATGTTCGGAAATTCACGAATATCCGAGGACGGCCGAATAACGGTGCAAACGGCGAATATTCGGATAGACTGCGAATAATTGAGCAATTAACCAATTGTATGCTTGCTCCGCAATCTCCTAAGAACATGTTTATTAACTGAGAACTTCGCATGATCCGCTCATTATCTGTATGCTCTGTTTCAGTCTATCTGCTTCAGGCATTTGAGACATGATCAGTTTCGGTTTCTTTTTCACCAAGCTTTATAATTCCAATTATTTTGGAATGCCCCATTGCCTTGAAGGTTGCAAAGGCAACTCAGGGTTTGCTAACATTGATTCAAAATGTATCAAGGCTATTTGTGCGGAGTGGAAATTTGATGAAGTGGCCAGCCTAGGCATGTTTCTTGATCCGCGCTTTATGACCACAGTTCATCAGGCATCTGTTCAGATGATCTGGCTGAAAAACCTTGTGACAAGGGAGCTCCAGGAAGCCGTCGTGGAACACCGTGGGGACACCGCCGTGCCATCGTCGACTTCGTGTCCACTGGTGGCATCGAGTGTATGGAATGCTTTTGACGATCTAGTGATGAACAAAGAGAAGACACATTTGGCATCTGCCCCTGAGGGGGAAGTTACAGACTACGCGCAAAAGCCTCTTCTGGAAAGGGGCATGAATCCTTGTGAGTGGTGGCAGTCCATTGGCCGCTTCAGGTACCCGCTTTTAAGTGCACTCGCCCGGAAGTACTTGGCGATCCCTGCCACTTCAGTTCCTAGTGAAAGAGTCTTTTCTACCGGTAGAAATGTGACAGTGCATAGAGAGCGTTTACTTTCTGGCCATATCGAGCAGTTAATTTTCCTTCACTACAATCTGTAACAAGCGTTTTACCTGACTGAGGGCATTACCTGAGTCCATTATCTATAATTGAGTACCTCTTTAATTTGAAGCAACCTTGTAAAATGCAATCTTATTTTTAAAAGGGTAATAAAGCTATTGTTACCTCTCTTGCAATTTTTTAATACTACACATGTATTCGATATTCGATTCGATATTCGATTCGATATTCGAAGAGAGTTCTTCGCCTTATTCGTATTCGATTCGTAATCGAAAATTTCAATATTCGCACACACCTAAAAGGAACGTTTTATTGTTTGGACCAAGCTACCTTCATGCGTCCTTACGCCGCTCCTGGCCCTGAACGAGCGCTTCGCCTCACTGCTTAACCACGTGACGTTTGCTTGCGCGTGCGTGCTGTCGCCCACCTTCGGAGAAGCGCGAGCACGGTACGTTTTGCCAGGCACGTTCGTTTCAGTCACGCGTGCGGCATGGAAGCGTTGCTAGGCGTTGCACGACGCCGGCGTACCAGCGTTGCTGGATCACATCAAGTTTTGCACCGTAATACGCTACTTCTTTAGGTTTAATAAACAAAACTAGAAAAAAGCGTCCACGCTTCTCTATATTAGCTCATCAACTTAAAGATTGTGTGACGATACAACCTTTTTTATTGAATAGTGGTGTTCTGGTGTTCGCCTAAAGCTTTTAAGAGATAATCTCGAACCCAGGCATGGTCCTTACGTGAGGACGGGTGAAGGGAGCTTTCAGAGTATGCTTGCTTCCTCCATCGGTCCTTCGCTGTAAGGAGGCCTCACGTAAGGTTAGGAAGCGCTCGAAGGAAAGGAACGTTTCATTGTTTGGGCCTATACCTTGATTCTCTCCAGCTACGTGGAATTTGCATATTTTTAAATCTTAGGGCATGATAGTTGGGAGACAGTGTATATGGTATCTAAACGGGAGTCTACTATATATACGGGATGCGAAAGCTGCAATGTGCATTTCGGAGCCAGATACGCAAAATATTCGGCTGTCTCGCAACATTCGCGCTTGGTAATTTGTGCCCGAGATTTTGCGCACCCCATAGACTCTAAATGCAATAGCGCGTCTGTGAATTAGTTTTTGACACCTTTGCATGCAGTACTAAAGGGACTAAAGGAGGCGACGTTGTGCACATTGCAATGAAGTTTTTGAAAAGATGGCGGTGTATACTGTGAAAGCCTGCCGCTGTTACGGTAAATTATTTTCGTGCCGGATAATCGCTTATTTTTTATTGGGCCAGGATTATGTGAACATGTTGATTTCCCTACAGGAACTGCGTGACTACTAGCGATGAATAGCTGCTTTCAGCACTGAGAAAAACGCCTAAATAGCGCGCACACACACACACGCACGCACACACACACACACACACACGCACACACGCACGCACGCAAGCACACACGCACACACACACACACACGCACACACACAAACGCACACACACGCACACACACACACACACACACACACACACACACACACACACTACAGGGAGTAATGGCAGATGGCGAATGCGGTCTCTGAGTTTCGCAGAGATCGCCGAAAAAACCCTGTTTTTGGTGATTGCGAGAAGACTCACGCTTCTTTTTATTTTTCCTTTGAAGTCTTCTCTTATATATTTGTATAATACCGAATACTGGTGCCGTAACAAAATTTGGGGATTCGCCGAAGGCGTGCGCTGTGAAAGTGCACGATTGCGACCTAAGGAAATGACAATGTTAGCACGCTAACAGCGATAACGATAAAGCCCTCAGCCAATCTGCTCGCCCGGCTAAAAATCTGCGAAGCCGCACCGTCCGTACGGCTCATTTACACTTCAACGAAATTTGCGGGAAGGCAATGAAATTTCGTATTCGTAAAAAGTGCGCTGCCGCACTGCAGTGGCTGCTGCTATCGCCTCCGGCGAGCGCTGCCGAGGTGAGATGGGATGCAATCAACGATCGATGTGCTCTGCTGGCTGCAACACCCGCTGTGTTCAAATCGGCATTGAGTGCTGCTAACGCGACGAGATGGTTCAGGAATGGCACGCAGTCGACGACAGCCAAGCTCTGAAAATAGGTGACAGAAACAAGAGGAAAAGAAACAATTCTCGCAAACTTGTAGACTGCGACAGCACTAGTGTGCAGCGTGGAACAAGGGCATCCACCGATAGAATTAGTTGTCCGGAGTTGCCCGGAGCTCTGCCCTAAGTCTATTTTGGTAACACGAATTCTGTTTAAATATAGATCGGCGAAGAGATTGCCGTAATGTTTAACGACAACAGGAGGCAACCATTCCTCCTAGTATTCGGATCTTGTTCTCTGTTGCCCGCTTTGTCAAGTGATACTTTTGGTTTCTCTTGATATTAACTAACCGGTTTCCTAACCTACGCGGTAATAAAGGAAAAGGGGACAAAAATAGCATAACATGGAGAAAGTGAGAACTGAGTTCACACAAGGAAATGAACAGCAGGGCTGCACATACAGTCATTGAGGCCAGTGAACTTCAGAAGCCACAGTTGCTCCTGAATTGCTTTTTGCACTAGCGGCAGATGTGTCTACGGTCCTGGAATCATCGTCACTGAATGCATTACAGGGTACATAGCCTGTTCAATGCGGTCTGTTCGAGCGGATTTAACGCGAGGCGCTGATGGTCGTATCTAGGACAGACTTCACACCAGACAGCCTCCTGGCATTCACAGCAGTCCCATGCTGATCTATCCATTCTAACACAGATAAAGCAAGGGTTTCCAAATGCCACTACGAGCCATAGGACGTACATCAATGTTGCATCGCAGTGGGAGAGACCCGGTGACACCGGCCATCTCAAAGGAATAGTGCGCAGACGCCTACAAGAGAAAGGACCGGGGAACTCCCGAGAGCTTGTGCCTATGCAAGCGAGCAAACAAACTCAGTTTGAGCCTCCGTTCTCGACAGAGGAATTTGAAACCTCTCAGTTTCGTTGGCAGACCGGGCGTTCTTGTCAGCAAAATCGGTGCCGACGCAAGCGTAAGAACTCAAAATCTACTCAGAAACGTTATCATGTCCTTTTTTTTTCGAGACCCCGATAAAGCTACTCCCTTATTTCGCTATTCGTCGAAAAGCTGATTGGAGACTCTAGAGAGCAGCTTTTGGGTAAAAGAGTATTCATTTCTGGGCCCATTCATTTATGTCACCATTCATCACGGGGAAAGAATAAATAAAACAGTGTTGTGGCATCTTGAAGTTAACTGTAACCTGTTTCTCTGGAATAACAAACGCAGATGCTCAACTGCTAAGAAAGTTGAACCGTCAGAATAAATAGACACGCGTTCTCCGTACGTCTAATGTAGTGACCAATGATGGGCCTTGGTCGAAATCCCCGGCAATAACGAGGAACACTAGAGGGTGTTCAAGGCACCACGGGAGATATAGGCCTGTTTTCATAATAATCTATCCTGCTAGGCTTCCTCGCATGAGAAAATTTTACTCAATCCTGATGCTGGATGCTGGATTGGCGAAGGCGGCCGACCAATGGCAAAGCGTAATTACAAACGAAAAGCG
Source organism: Dermacentor albipictus (assembly GCF_038994185.2). Classification (NCBI taxonomy): domain Eukaryota; kingdom Metazoa; phylum Arthropoda; class Arachnida; order Ixodida; family Ixodidae; genus Dermacentor; species Dermacentor albipictus. The sequence continues at coordinate 69,377,897 of NC_091821.1, read as the reverse complement.
CTGTGAATTCGGCCTTTTTTTACCTGTGGCGCACAATCTCGATGAGTTGTGATCAGTAGTGAACATTTTTTCTGAAGCCTCCATGTCGGCAGAGACGCTAAGTGATGGTCGGGGATCCTTGAAACATAATAGGTCTGCACCCTGTCGGAATCGACCGTTACGTGCATTGAGTCTTCTTGAGGTAGCGGCATACATCGAAATGTAAATGTGTAGAAATCAATGGCTACTCATCTTCATGTAAACCCGTAAATACAGGGGTGCCACAAGGGGGTATTTTAGGTCCCTTATTTCTTAATCTCTATATAAATGACATCAGAAATATGAACAAAACACCTAAATATGTCTTATATGCAGATGATACGACAATATTATTCCGTTCACAGAATTTACATAATACAAGTGGTGATATAAACGATGTTCTCAAAATTCTTAGCAGGTGGTGCAATTTGAATTCATTACAAATAAATGTAAACAAAACAAAAGCTATCATATTTTTACTACCCCAAATAAACATCTCACTAACAGACACCCTAGTTCTGTATAATTCCACCATAGAGATTTTTGTCACTGTCAAAACTCTTTGAGTTTACTTTCATAAAAATTTGTCGTGGGATACACATATCGACCATCTCGTTGCCCGTATTTCCGAAAGCCCGTAGCTGTCTTCGCAAAATCACAATTTTTTCTTCCGAGTAGTGTGAAACTACAGCTGTATCATACATTATTTTCCTCTCAAATGAGCTTCTCTTTTCTCGTTTGGGGCACCACGTCACTAACAAACATAAATAGATTACACGTACTGCGAAAGAAAGCTATCCTTCATATAGCTGGAGAACACTACAGAGCACACACAGGACCGCTGTTTACACCGTATTGCGTAGGTCCTGCTCACAACCTCTATAGGCATACAATTTAGCCCTCAGATACAAACAATGCCTTAAGTTTTCTGATGGAACATTACGTACATTAGCTATACTTAAGAGAAAAACTCACCCTTACCCTTTCCGTAATACTGAGAACTGGATTATTCCATAGACTCGATTAAATATGAGGGAGCAGATGCTTTGTTACCAGACTGTCAAAACTTTTAAACTACTTGATAGAACATGAAATATTCATTGAATCTACAAGCAAGAAAACACTAAGAAATATTTTGTATCCGATCAGTAGTGCACATCTGTGGAAAAATGTACGTTTCTTCTCTTTCGATTTTGTATACGTTTCTATAGTGTAATGAAACTGTGTACTAGTGTAATGAAACTAGTGAAATGAAACAGTAATGAAGAATATTTAATGTGTTTCTCTTGTTTTCAGAAATGTAACATGTGGTGTTTAGTGTTGTTTTTTTCTTTTGTGTGTATAGATACTAAGTTTCTTTTTTGTTACCCTAATTACGCACAATGAGTGTCTCTTTCTTTGATGTTCCACATCAACTGCCATGCTACATGCCTTGTAAAGGGGGCCCGAATCCTCGTAAAGTGAACAGAGTCTCACTTTTTGTTCGGGCCTCCTCCATTTTTTTGTGGTGTATCTCAAGAAAAATGGAATAAAATTGAATTGAATTGAATTGAATTGAATTGAATTGATTCGCGTGTATACTCCAAGAACGCGAATGTTTGTCTCGCATCTATTTCATAGTACTGGTAGGCTGTAACGCAGCTGTCCTAGGGACAGTGTTCCGTACAGCTGCAGCATGGACTGCCCAAATATAACCACCACTCTCCCACGTCAGAAATTTGAACACACAATCATTGGTGAAATGCCTCTTCTTCAAATAGGCAGGTGGCTTTCCATGAGAGGACGCAGTCAAGGACGATACCCAGAAACCGACATGCCTAAACATAAGGAACATGCTGGCCGTTGATGAAATTGTGAAACGACGACATACGCTTGCTTGTAAAGGTAACCAAAGCGCTTGTTCCCGCTCGTATACTGAGGTGCGTTCGGAGATAGGACGCCGTGAGTGTTGCTGCCCTCTGAATGTTTGCAGGTAACTGAGGAAGATTCGCTGCACGAGCCCAAAGGCGAATGTATTCGCCGTATATGATGAAATTAACTACCCTCAGTACGCATTCAGCTAGTCCGACTATAGGGTGCGGTTAAGCAATTTTCAGCTCAATAAACCGCGCTGCAGTGCGCATGGCAGGTTCATGTTCCTAAACTGAACCATCCTTGGTTGGCAGGAAGAAATGCCTTTTGTTTAAATCCTCATCATCAGCCTATTTTAAGTCCACTTCAGGGCGGAGACCTCTCCCTGCGATCTCCAATTATCCCTGTCCTGCGATAACCGGTTCCAACTAGCGCCTGCGAATTTCCTAATCTCATCGCCCCACCTAGTCTTCTGTCATCCTCGACTGCGCTTCCCTTCTCTTGGCATCCATGCATTCTGCAGCCGTAATGGTCCACCGGTTATCTAACTTGCGTATTACATAACCTGCCCAACTGCATTTTTTTTCTCTTAATGACAATTCGAGTATCGGCTATACCCGTTAGCTCTCTGATCCACACCGATCTCTTTCTCTCTCTTAACGTTACGCCTAACATTCTTCGTTCCATCGCTCTTTGCACGGTCCTTAACTTGTTCTCAAGCTTCTTTGTCAGTCTCCAAGTTTCTACCCCATATGTTATCACCGGTTAAAGCACCCATTTACGCATTTTATTATTTATTTATACGTACTGCAGCCTCAATGACGCTATTGCAGAAGTGGGATGAATAACAAACACACAAACATTCAAAAACAAGCTTGCGTGAATTGTTTCAGTGGCAGTGAACAGATGTTGCCCGGTAATGAATTGCAGACTTCAATTGTTGATGGAAAAAGCTGTATTTAAAGTAATCTGTGTGGGAAAAAAAAAGCTTGAGATATTTAGAGCGTGGTGACTCCTCGTAGATGAGGGTTTGGAAAGAGTAAAATAGTTATCTAAAAGAGGAGAGACGAGGAGAATTCATTAACATGGGAAGAAATTTTAGGCATTAAAATATGCGACGCTCTGCAGGGGGATTGATACCAAGTAGGGGAAGAGGGGTGGCGAAAAGTGTTTGTCACATGTCCTACAAACAAAACGCACTGCCCTTTTTTGCACTGATCCTAGTATTTTGATGTCACAGTGTCTGTATTGATTTCATACGATGCAGCCATATTCCAGGATGGGGCGAATGAGGGTTTTATGTGTTAGAAGTTTAGTTTCTAGAGGAACAAGCGATTTAAGCGTACGATGCGTATGATGTAAGTAACCTAGTCTTTTAAGGCCCTTGTTACAGGTGACATCAATGTGTTTCGACCATGACAAATCGTGTATTAGTAGGATACCTAAATATTTGAATTAGAACATTCTATTTAAAGTAATATTATTGAAAGCATAGGTAAGGAAGGAAGAGCATGAGCATCGTGTAAATGACATGGGGACAGTTTTGAATAATTTTATATTCATTTGCCATGCTTTAGACCAGTTACAGAAGTCAGCGAAAGAATTGTTAAGGAACACCTGATCAGTTGTAAATTTAATTGTATGATATAAAACGCAATCATCTGCAAAAATGCGCATTTTAAACGAGATGTGTAGGGGGAGACCATTAATATAAAGCAGGAATAAAAGAGGACCCAGTACTGAGCCTTGGGGAACTCCTGATGAAACAGGCATCAAGGGTGAGCTGGTAGAGTTGAAACGTACATATTATGAGCGCTGGGAAAGAAAGTCCGATATTCAGCTAACCAAGGATGAATTTTTTAGTATAGCAAACAGCTTGTGCGTAAGTTTAGGTTGTGAGACAGTGTCGAAGGCCTTTGCAAAGTCTATAAACATAGCATCAATCTTGTCACCTTTGTCTAAAGAGCCGCTGATGTCGTGAACGAAATTCTGTCAATTGCGTTTAGTGCTGAGGCCCGGTCCAAAACCATGCTGGAAAGTCCATAAAATTTTGTTAGTTTCAAGAAATTCCAAAATATGTCTAAAGATAATGTGTTCGAATAATTTACATGAATGTGCTGTTAATGAGATGGGCCTATATTTAGACACCGATTGAACGTTAGCTGACTCAAATACGGAGAGAATTGAAGCAGGTTTCCACGAGGTAGGAAGGGTAACGGTTGAGAGAGATTTTCTTAAAATATTTGTTATGTATCTGCTGCACCAAAGAGAGTATAGAACGTGAAAAACAGTCGGGATACCATCAGGACCACACGACTTCCTGGTGTCTAAGTTTAGGATTAAGTACACCCTCAGGCAGCAGTGATGTATCGTCGATTGGAGGGTATGGTTCAGCACCAAAAATAGGTATTACCGAGTGATCAGCCGTGAAGACAGAGTAGAAGTAGGTGTTAAAAGAAGAGGCTACTGTCGGCGTATCAGAAACTGCAACATTGGTAATTATCAACGTGTCCGAGGATGACTCATGTAGCAGGATAGCTTTCCAAAATTTACGGGGATTAGTCTTCATTAGTTTCGGCAAGGCTACCTTGTAATAAAATTCTTTTGCCGCAACCATTTTAGGACAAAGTTCCTTTTTAGCGCTGTGGAACGCCATGAGTTTTGTTGAGTCGCCAGAGTGTTTTGATTGACGTAATCTGGCCACATGACGTCATCCAAGAAATTTCAGTGTTTGTTTTCTTGGTTTTTAATATAATGAAACGGTTGATACACTTACTGACAAAATTTTCGAAGAAACTTGTCAAGGTATTAGTATCACTAGTGGTACTTATTAGTTCAGACTCATCCAAAAATCGCATAGGGCGTCAGTTACTGCCAAATCGTCAACGTGGTTAAAGTCAGGAAATGTGCAGTAGATATAGCGGGATTTAGGGACGATTCCTGGAACTGAAATTAGCACGCCATTGTAGTCATATATTACATCAATAACATCACCTTCATAACCGGCATTAAAAAGAGATGCAGTAAGAAAAACAAGATCATGGACTGAAGTTTGCTGAGTGAATTCCTGAATGATCTGGTGCAGGCCACAGGACAATGAAATGTGGACCAACTCCCGCTCGACAGCTACTTCGTGTCCGCTCACTTTCATCGAAAACCAGTAACACCAGGAGCATTAAAATCGCTCATGTAGATAACGTTGGGTGAAGACGTATTATAACTACGGAAAAATTCACTTAGATTCAGTAAATACTCAATGTTAGAACCAGGTGGACGGTAAACGACCCCTATAATCAAAGACTTATGTTCAACTTGGACTTCACACCGCAAAGACTCAGTATCACGTGGGGTAGGTAGTACAGAAAAATGGAGGTGAGCTTGAAGAAATAGAGCAACACCGCCTCGCCTCCCGAATTTCCTGTCTCCCCGAACCACTTTGAAGCCAGGAAGGGTTGTTTCAGAATCATGCACACCATCATATAACCAGGTCTCAGTAACATCAATAGTATGTGGCGAGTAAGACGAAACCAAGGAAAGAAATTTATAGAAACTGCTGACAAGGCTTCTTGAATTAACGTTTAAAATGGAAAGTTTACGACCAGTACCGTGAAGTCAAGGATATTTGGCCGTAGAAAGTGTTTCGGCGGGTTTAGTTGATGATGATTCAGGATTGTTATGGCGCAACAGCCGTGTAGGCTATAACGCGCCAAATCGGCGGGTTTAGTTGAGCCAGCAGATGATCTGACGAGAGTTTTGGATGCGCCATCCCAAACCTATCGTACCTTGTCAATAAATATATGATCACATCGAAGTTGAACGGATGAGGCTCTATCCCTATGAGAGCAGGATGTTTCCCAGAGCTTCTTGCGAATACTGCGAACCTGAGGCGAGAAGCCTTATGAAGCACGAAAGCTAGGGTTTTTAAGTTTATAGCAATTCGTCAGCACCAGCACCTTATCCTGAAAATCACGGAGTATCATGATAACGGGACGTGACCGGCCTCTAAAATTATTGCCGAGTCTATTACACATTTCGATACGCGGACATGCGATCTTAAGAGCGTCCTGGAACCACTTAGCAAAATTGAAAGAAAGTTCCTCATAATTCTCGTTAGGGCCCTCGCTGAGACCATGTATAATAAAGTTGTTTCTACGCGACTTGTTTTCTAAATTTTCCTTTTTGCAAGAGAGAGTTGAGCTAGCATGTTTCAATTGCTGAATTTGAGTTTGTAGAATGTCATTAGAAGCCTGTGTACCGCGTGACGTTGAGGGTGACTCCAGAGAAGATACACGAGCTTCCAGAGTCTCAAACCTCGTGTTGACAGATGATTGAAACATTTTGATTTCAGCCATATCCTGAGCCAGCTTCTTTTGGCTGTACAGGAGTTCAGAGAGCATTTCCGCAACCTCGGGTTGTTTGTCAACATCTGTCAACCGGATTTGGGAGGCAGGATCGCGTTGAGAACGAGCGTTGGGACCCGGATTAACTTCCACATCTCCGCTCAATAAAAGCCTGCTGGCAGCATTTCACAGAGCAGAATACGTACAAATACAGACAAAACCATGGTAGCAGTCATGTGGGCGAGGGTACAGCAGCATACATCGGTCATCAGAACGAATGCACCGAGAACTTGCAAGGTAACATACCTGCGTGACAAACAGACAGTGGATCAACATTGTGCCCGCGCCGCAGTTGCCTCGCCCACTGAATAAAGGAACCGCTAGGACGCTTTTACAGCCGTAAACCATGTCGTCGTGGAACTTGGTCTGTCGGTGATTGGGTGGTTGATTGTGAGGTTAATCTTCTCCAGCGGAGCATGCGGGATACGGGCCGATGAAGCGAGGATCAAGCTGTCACTGCTATCCGCAAGGACGATAGGCTCGACTATGCGTTGACCGCATTGTTGACCGTCCGGTACATCAATAACACGGTGAGGGAACGACGATAACGCCAAGTGCAGCACGACAGTAGGGACATGCGCAGCAGCGTTGTCGAACATGGAGGCGGCAAGGTAGCCGGCAAATTGCGTGGTGAACAGACAGCGGATCAACACGGTGCCCACGCCGCTGTACCCTCCGCTACTCAACAATTCGACCCCTATTTCCAACAGTATTCAGTGTGCTCGAAGAAATCGTCATTTGTAATTGCTGGAGACTCCTTTTCGCTGGACACAACGCAGCAAGGTCAATAACTTTGTCAGTTTAGGAGTAATCTTGCCGGAAGACCACCATGGGGTCGGGATAGCTATTTAAATTCCCCATACAATATTTTGGTGGAGCGAATGTCAAACTTTCCATCACTTTCTCGGTGCACTCGTAAAGTTCACTCGGACGATATCATGCTATGTCGAGCAGAGACTTCCTAGCTTTTAAGATTGTGTCAGACGGCTGGATTTAAAACGTTTAGGAACGACGGTGTTATGCCATGACTGACTGTAGTTGCCACACATTACATGCACCATGTAGCATAGGGTAGTGTACGCGACGTCATTTGGTCTCGGCAAAAGTGAATGTCCAAAAATATTTTTTCGAGACAAAAAGCAGCATTAATTCCTGGTACGCGTGTCACGGTGACAACGACTTGGAGGTTGTTACCGTACTGCATGGTAAGGAAATGTTTGGAAACAAGTGAGAAGGACATCTTAGTCCAGTGCCATGCGCTTTAGGAAAAGAACTGTCAAAGGCAACAGCGGTAATTTTTAGAAGTAAAAATAATAATTGTAAGCATCTCCAAATGTGTTGTTGCACGTTGTATAGATTTTGCGGACGTGAATTGGCCATAACAAAGCTCGGGTACAGCTAAAATCAGTCATGCCCGTGTCCTGTTCCACACCACAGACCACTGAATACCATGCACCATCATTGCATCTCCCTGTTCCTGCACTACCTTGCTTCCATCCATACTCCCCCCCTCCCCCCACTTTTTTTTCTCAGTGGGATTGCACCCTGCTGGGCCCCAGTATCGAAAGAGGTATGCAGTACTAGAGAGACGTCCTGAAATGCGCGGCTGAATAGAAGTGCCAGAAAAAGAGACCGTACTTGCAAATTCAATTCATTCATGTATTATGTTTCACCGTGCAATTATTTTACCGCTGCCGTAACAAAGTTGTAGACAGTGCCTTCAAATATCTATGATGCGAAATCCACCTAATATTTGACAACCTTGCTGTCTTGGTGTTAAGGCTTATTCAACGATCAATGGTCCAGGCAGGGCCTTGGCAAACATGGTTTGGACAATCGTTTTCGGCCAATTGGTTCTCCAGTTAAGCGGTTTCATACGACATCCGTACAAAATGGAGAGGAAGGCGCCTCGTGCTGCTGCATCCAGAAGGGGATTTCTCGGCTTGTTTTGAGTGACAATCGTGTACAGCGCTCACCTCTGTACGAGATACTTCAGTATCGTATGTTGCGTTATGTGAGCGCCATGTGTGTAGTGTGTTAAGTGTCGAAAGCTTGTGTGTATCACTTAATTTATCATCAGATTCACTTGGAGTATCATGCTATAGGCCGCGCCGCCAGACAAACCTCTCCAGTTTTCATTAAAGAGCCTCTCTCCCTCTCTCCGTAATAATCGGCAACACTATGCGACGTCTGAGATTACAATTCCCAGATCGGGGCCAACTCTGGTGCCGCTTATTCAAACACATGAAGAACACAGAAATGCTTTTGCGAGACAACCCCTGGACCATGTTGAATTAAAGTTGTAGCGTTTGAGAGAGAAAGTTAAAATCTAGTTAGTGTAAAAGCAGAATTATCATTTAAAGCCAGGAGTATGTTGCAGAATTTAACAGAAATCTGGTGAGCTTGAAGAAAGTAGAAGCACGAAGTCTACAAAACCGTAACTGGGCACCGAAAACAAATATCGAAGACTGTTTGAGAATCTAAAGCCGACAAATTTAGTATATTAGTTAACGGCTTAAACGAATTTGTAACATATCTTAGAGGTATTTTTCAAAATTCCTGCTCAGGTATTAGTGGTATTTTTCATAGGAATGTATAAGACATTAATTTTGTCTTCTTTAGATTTATTAATAGGTGCATTTTACAGAAACGTGATATCATTTCTTATTGATGAGTTGCAGAGTTGTAAATCTTATAGTTTCGTTAATTTATATCTTGCAATTGCCAATTAGTTTTAATAAAAATATTACTGGCCTAAATAAAAACTCCCCTTCTCTCAGTAACTATATTTCGATTTTTTTAATCCAACAAATCTCATCAAATTCGATGGAGTGGTCACCGAGAAAAACGACTTCTCCATTCGCATGTATTTAGATAGGAACCCATGAAATACAAAACCTTCCCAAAGCATTGGGTGAAGTTGCGCCGGGATCAGGTAACTGCGCTCTTCCGATGCTATTACAGCGAAGCTGTTTATGGCTAGGGTTATGTAGATTTTTCGTGTTCGTCACCACCTCTGAGTGTGCAAAAACTCAGCTCTTGAATTTGATGCAAAATCGCTTCATTCTATGCAAAAGCGTATACGCCTCATCACTTGGAAATGCATTTTCAGTGGATTAGTTCTGAATAGGCCCCATTTTCAAGATCGGTACACTTTCAGGTAGATAATATTTTTGCTTGCTTGCGGGGGTATGAGCCATTCATCCTTTTAACGGTAGGTGGGAAAACGGTTTGATACAAATATAGATAGTAACATACATACATACATACATACATACATACATACATACATACATACATACATACATACATACATACATACATACATACATACATACATACATACATACATACATACATACATACATACATACATACATACATACATACATACATAATCAAAACCGAGAGAAGAAATGGTTCACCCAGTTCGTGCTAAAAGAGTTTAGATTGAAGTGTGGCACCAATCCAAGTCACTCAACTAATCCAGCATGGTCGTGTATATATTATACTTTAGCCAAGATTCTGTATAAAGCTGTAACCGAACCAATCAGTGTATATCAGAGTACTTACAAAGCTACCGCCACTACCAGTACCAAATGATGAAAATAAATACACGTACCCTTGTTTAACCATGTGTGATGCGCTGTCGCGTCGCTGATCATGCACCTCCACAGAGTGGAATGGCTCCTCAATTTCTTTTTTTTTTCATTTTGCGTTTCGTGAGTGTCCCCAGCAGCCTCCCACCTACGTTATCACCCGAATCGTCCTGTTGCACAGAGAGGATGATAAGGAAAGAACACAATTAAGGAAAATAAATCATTACATTATACTGACCCTATATTAAGGATAACGCTTCGCAATTTCCACCGGTGTAATATTCGCTGCTTCGAGTAAATATTTACCACTCATACCGCGGATGAACTTGATGAAGAGGTTACTACAGCTATTCACGTTCCTGTAAAGCATGGACATATGAAGTATAATGGGGGCTCTTGCGTGGCGTACCTAGCGTTCCCCGCCAAGTCATTCCAAACAACAGTGAGGACACTTTAAGAATTTTGAATAGAACTGTGACTTTCGCGTGCCGCGTTGCCTCAGTATACGTGTGGTCGTGGTTGCATCGCGTTCCGCTAGATGTCGCTTTCACGATAGCCGCTTCTCTTTTAAGATTCAACAGTCTGGCGCTCTAATGTGCGACACTCCCAATCTTGGCGTGGACTTGGCTGAATTATTACGTGGTTTGCAAACGTTTCACAGCTTCAAAAACAGACATTGAAAGAATTTAAATTTAAGACGATTTACATAGCTTTAAGTCTCCATCCCGGTGCACACCTTGTACCGCACGTTGTTCAAAAGTGCTGCTTCTGAATTGACCTGAAAATAGCCCTTTGTGTGCGTGTGTGTGGCTGTGTGTGCGCGTTCGTGTGTGTGTTTGATAGGTCAGTGTTACTTGCTATTTTTTAATTCTTAATTTAACTTAATTTAGTTATTAATCTCATTCCTAACTTAATTCTTCAAATTTGTTTTTCTTACTTCTTTCATATTTTTTATTCCCTTTGATGTTTCAGGTTCATGGAGCAAAGAAAAGGAGGAACGCAGACAGGTCAACTGGGTCCTTCTCACGTAGCACGTGGGATGTTTGGATAAATCTAATAAACCTAGCTTTCATTTCGGTGATTCTGCTATTCGATATTAGAAGCTCGCCGAAGAGGATGCCTACCTCACGGACGTAGAAATTATCGCCTTACCAGCGCGGTTTGTCATCGTGTACGTCTACGAATACAGATCCTCTTCCTCTGAAAGCATTTCGTGGGATTAAGATAATCAGAAATACCTCGCGCAATTGAAGTGCGTAAAAATGATATTTCTCTTACATTCATTATTCTGAGTTGGTGAGATACTTCCTGTGCAGTGTCCCAAACTACGCGTGGATATCTATTTTTCCGAATAACGGAATCTTAGACATAGATGTAACTACGTTACATTACTTCTGATAGTCCCGGCTACGCCATCATTCGTCATGTCATATATCGGTGATACGTAGCGGTAGCAACACTGCTAGTGACTGTCACTCATTTTAAAGCTTGAAAACTCAAGCCGTACTGATGTTGGCGAGATGCATATAATATTTCAATACGAGCATTCCCAAGTTTTGCCCTTAGTAAATAGCAATATCTTTCTTTAAAAATGAAACTTAGGATCTTGATGGTCCTTTAATAATCTACGTAACTACGCTCATATTCCGCCTTAGCTGACGAAAAGACGCATAGACTTGCGCTTACGAAAAACGTTTTGCCCTTTAATAGCCCTATAACGACCATAATCTCCTTTACAGAGAGCTTTTGAAATGCCGTCCATTGATTTATAAATGAGGGGCTTGCGCTAAGAGATCACAGAAGCTCAGTGGTCTCACCGGTCAGCGTAATCTTTTGAGTTTGCGTTGTGCTTTGTTACAAGATTTTTTCTTTTCTTATTGTATTTTATGTTGTTTCTTTTTGCGTAAGGTCGACAACCCATGGCTCATAAATGTTCTACGAAAACGTAAAGGCGTTTGTAATTCGAAAGTTCTTTGAACCGATGACTTCGTTTCGGCACTTTACCTGTTCTTTCTCACCGCTTCTAACTGAAATGAACAGACTTCGGCCACTTGGACCTGCTATCCGATTCGCACATGCGTCTGCATTTGGCAAACATCATCAGAGCTCTAAAATACAAACCGGACGCACAAGGCGGGCATTTTGGCAAAAGGAAAAAGAGTAAATGAAAGGCATGGAGGTTAAGCAGAACTGAGCCCAGTTGGCTACCACGCACCGGGGGAAAAAGAAATGGGAGCAAAAGATTAAAAGAAGCCAACAAACCCGCTATTCATGTCGCCGACGTAGTGCAGTTCTCTGCTTCACATCACAGGTCGTCACTCAGTCCTGTAGCCTTGAGAAATCGCAGCAGCGCTTTTGTTGCCTTTTGTAGCTGCTACATGATGCGAGGCCACGGTTCCCAAGATCTTGTTCAATATGAAAGCTTTTCCATCTAGCTGGTCTAGAGATGTGTGCGGAGGATGTTGGGATGCAACTGACTCTCTGTAAGATACCTAAATACTGCGTAGAGAAAGAAGCGGCATGAAGGAATGAGGGGGCGACTGTGCCACTGGCGACATCCCCGCAAAGTTTTCGTGCCAGTACTTTCATGTAGCTGTAGAGTACCCGGCGCCATACGGCCGACTACAAAGAGAATGCTTCTCATAGTGGAGTCTACCGAATGCATCAAGTTTACTTCTGATATATTTTTATGGTGTCTTTTATTTGTTGATTGTCTGCACTTTTATCGCTCGCCCACTATCGAGCTTGTGAGTTTCTTTATTTGTCATTTATTGCCGACTCGACGGAAAATCTTGATGTTTTCATCACCACCACCACCACCACCACCACCACCACCACCACCACCACCACCACCACCACCACCACCACCACCATCATCATCATCATCATAATCATTATTATTATTATTATTATTATTATTATTATTATTATTATTATTATTATTATTAATATTATTATTATTATTATTATTATTATTATTATTATTATTATTATTATTATTATTATTATTATTATTATTATTATTATTATTATTATTATTATTATTATTACTTTTTTACTTTATTTATTATGCATACAACGTAAAAGCGAATACACAATAATTGTTTGGATCCATAGCCAGAAGGCTAGAGTAGGGTCCAATGAAGGCTACGGTAGAAGAGTAAAAAAACAAAAGAGCAATGGCTTACAAGATTATATATGACAGGAAAGACTATATCTAGGGAACGAAAGAGCAATGGTTCACACAGGTTTGTGACCAAGCAGAGATGTCCTAAATGAAAGGTAAAAATGCTTTGAATTTTTGTGTCATTATGAAATCCATTCCAAATTTGGGCACCATTAAATTCCATCAGTATTCGACCATAAGTGTTATGACGTGGTGGAAGGTTAAAATTATGTTTGGATGCAGCTCTCGAGCTTCTGCTGGGTAGTCTTAGGAGGTATAAAGGAAGTTGGTCATTAGACAGCATACTATGTACTATTGCTGAAGTTTTTAGTATGTATACAGAGTTCAAAGGTATCAATCTCAGCGGTTTGAATAAAGGCTCTGTTGAGTCAGCGCATCCTAACCATCCTAATTGGTCGTTTTTGAATGCGGACAACTAGATCTAGCGTCCTATAAGTACTACCCCAAGACCCTATACACTATACAGTAGCTAAGCTGGCTGTGAAGAAAAGCAAAAGAAAGGACACGCAGGATTTGGACACCAAAGCACTCACAAGCCTTTCGCAATAAGTTACAAGCATAAGCAAGTTTTGAACATGCACACTTTCTTTGTTTTTCCAATTAATATCTATTTCAAAGATGACGCCGAGATAATTGAAGCACGACACCTGTTCCAGTCTCACACCATCTATATGTATAATTAACTGGTCATAATTTATTTATTTTTTTAGACTAGAAGGAAACACGCTGTCCTTTGTTTTTTTTTTTAATATTTAAGGTTAGCTAAAGGTTAAAAGCTCGAATTGACCTTTAGTATACACTACATCTCCAGGCTTGGAGTGGCGCCTGACACAAGAAAAAAATTCCGAGAGCCAGTGGGGCTATACTAGTGCAGGTACAACAAAATTAGGAAGGTCCACTAAGCTTCAACAAAGACACATGAATTGGCCTCCCTAGTGCAGTATTCGGCCCCTACCTATCTCATGACTTCTTTAATCACCTAATGGCCCTCAGTCCCCAGCAGCTGCCGAGCACCTGACCAAGGTGGCGGTCAGACCTGTAACGCAGCAGAGTGTGCTAAGAATCACCCGAACCCTCTCGAGTGAAGCTAGCCTAGCAAGACTCTGAGGAACTATCAGGAATTGTTTGGGGTATCATTGGCTTTAGTGAGGTTAGAAGAACTGGTGAGGCTTATGCAGTGCTGACTAACGGTCACGTCCTGTCCTACAAAGAACTCCAAGATAAGAAGCAATACTGGGTTGGATTCGGAATCCAACCCAGTATTGAATCCAATCCAATCCAATGGGGGAAAGATGCAGGAGAAAATGGAATAACAGTCGATTTATTCAAAGTAGATCATGCTCTAAAAGCTTGCGCTCCTTTACGCGAAGTGTCTCACCACTTCAAGTGTCCCAGAGAACGGTAAGTATGCCAACATTATACTAATCCACAAAAAGGAGACATTAAATAATTGAAAAAAATCATAGGCACATTAGCTTACTTCCAGTATTGTATAAAATATTCACAAATATAATTTTCAATAGAATGAGGGCAACACTTGACTTCAGTCAACCAAGAGAACAGGCTTGCTTCAGGAAGGGATACTGTACAATGAATCACATCCATGCCATCAATCAGGTAATCGAGAAATATGTAGATTATAATCAGCCTCTCTATACGGCTTTCATGGATTACGAAAATCAATTTGATTCAGTAGAGGTACTAGCAGTCATAGAGGCATTACGTAATCAAGGAATACAGGATGCTTACGTAGATATCTTGGAAAATTTCTGCAAGGATTCCACAGCTACCTTAATTCCCCACAAGAAAAGTAGAAAGATACTTATAAAGAAGGGGGTCAGGAAAGGAAACACAATCAATGCTGTTCACTGCATACTTGGAAGAAGTATACAAGTTATTAAACTGAGAAGGCTTAGGAATAAGGATCAACGGCGAATATCTCGGCAACCTTTGGTTTACAGATGACACTGTCCTGTTCAGCAACACTGGGGACGTAAAAGAGAGAGTGTAAAAGAGAGAGTGTAAGAGTGGGATTGAAGATTAATATGCAGAAGACAAAGATAATGATAAATAGCCTGGCAAGGAAACAAGAACTCAGGATAGGCAGTCAGGCTCTAGAGTATCTGATGGAGTACGTTTACCTAGGTCAATTTCTCACAGGGGACCCTGATCTTAAGAAGTAAATTTACAGACCAATAAAAACGCGTTGGAGTGCATACACAGACATTACCAAATCCTGACTGGCAGCTTACGACTGTCATTGAAAAGAAAAGTGTACAATCATTGCATTCTACCGGGGCTAACATATGGGGCAGAAACTTGGAGGCTAGGGAGAAAGCTCGAGAACAAGTCAAGGATCATGCTAAGGTTGATGGAATTAAAAATGTTAGGCGTAACGTTAAGAGACAGCAAGAGAGCGGTGTGGATCGGCGAGCAAACGGCGGCAGCCGATATTCTAATTTACATTAGGAGAAAAAAATTGAGCTGGGCAGGCCATGTAATGCGTATGATGGATAACCAGTGGACCATTAGAGTTATAAAATGGGGGCCAAGTGAAGGGAAGCGGCAGTCAAGGACGGCAGAAGTCTAGGTGGGGTGATGAAATTAGGAAATTCGCAGGGGCTAGTTGGAATCGGTTGGCGCAGGACCGGGGCAATCGGAGATCGCTGGGAGAGCCCTTCGTCCTGCAGTGGAGATAAAATAGGCTGCTGCTGTTGATGGTGATTCATGGTAGATTATGTCGATACATTTGATAGTTCCTCCGGTATTTTCAGTTTCAATTCTTCTATTTTATCACCAATAAAAACAAGGGTGGTATCATCGTATATATTAATGGCTTGGAATGATTTAAGATTTCAGAAAAGTCGTTTACATAGAAAGGAAAGAAGATTGGTCCAAGGACCGAACCCTGGGGAACACCAATAAGCACGTCTTTAGTAGCAGAGATCTTTTCAGTGATTACTACGCATTGTGTTCGGCCGGTTAGGTGACTCTTAAAAAACTCTTGCGCATTCCTCTAAAATCAGGATTCTCTAGTTTATTGAGTAGAATTACATGATTAACTGTGTCGAAAGCTTTACGTGCATCGAGATAAACTGCAACGGCACGTTGCTCTCCGCGTTCGTCGATTGGCGCGTGCCAGCCGCCGATCGATCGTCGGCTTCCCTCGCGTGCTCTCACTCGCACATACAGCAGACGACGTGTCCTAGGACTCTATATGCAACATCACGGCGACGGCAAAAATGCGCTTGGAGCGTTCATATAAAACGAAACGGAAACTCTTCCAGACTGTCTGGCGATAGTCGTAGCGAATGCATTTATGTCATGATCGACCAGGCGCACGCGACGCGTCGAAAACGTATACGCACTATTGCTCGTCCCAAGCGGCGCCTGCGTAAGGGCACCTACGAGTCTAGGGAGTGCAAAAAGCCCACATCTGTACTCAGGAAAAGACAACTTCACCCTTTTTATGATACTCAAGACTTCGGAAATAATAGAACAGAGCACAGTGTGCGGCGTCGGCCAGCGCTCCCCAGGCGCGGCTTGGTCGAGATGCAGACTACGGGAGAGTCCACACTTACGTAGGGGCGGTTGGCGATCAGTCGGCCTGACTTTGGTTTCGCTTCGATTCTTGCTCTCGGAAGTAAAAACAGTCGGAAGCCTACCTTGTTTGGGTTAGATCATCCAAATGCTATAAAACAACACATAGCGTGCAAGGAACACACCTGTAAAGGCGGCAGTTATACGTAGCAAACGCAAAGCGCTCAAGTTCAGGCATAGAGTAACAAGTAAACGACGAGAGTGGACACTCGAGCCGTTTCGCGGCCGAGCTATGGATATTCGCTGATTCCGCTAGGTGGTTGAGCACATCAAGAAAACTGTGGCTGTGGCTGCGGCTGCGGCCGGGACTATCAGCTTGACAGGCGGCACGACACAACACGTACAAAGCCCAGTAGGACACCGTCGCGAGGCTCGCGGCGTTGTTGTTCTGCAAAATGCGCCCGACGATCGTTGCTGGGTTCTTTGCCAGCGTCTGACACTACTGCTTCGTCGCCGTTTCATGGTGAGGCCACAGGAAGGTATTTTGCACGTTGTTAAAGACTTATTCTCTTCGTATTTCGTTTATGTCACTCTTAACCGCATGAACGAGGGACGGAGGGGGGCATGGCGGCCTTGAAGCCATAAACAGCTGCTGGCCATTTGGAACGTTGAACTTCATGTTGCATTGTTTCTTTTTTTTTATCATGCGCTGCAATGAGTGGTGATGCCAGCGAAAACAGCGACGCGGCCACGTCTGAGCTGCGAGGCACGTTCGAAACAATTACGAAGTTCGAAAATAAAATGGTTCGTTAAGAAATGCGGCCGCATGGTACATAAGGCATAATGATGATTTATTTAAGAAGGTTGCGCGCAGCCGCATCTGAAGAAACATGGTGCGCCTGTTTCGCGTAAAAAAAATGGAGCTATTTCTAAAGTCGTACACGTTCAATATTTGCAGTATGGCAATAATGCACGCTTTCTCAACACCTGTAGCAGGCTATGTGCGCTCCAGTTTTGTTAGCTGTTTTGCATTGGCTGAAGATACGTGTTTTCATGTTTAAATTGTGTATGGAGTTCTTATCGTAGAAAGTTTCGTGTTCTAAGCATTTAAAACAGCGCTTCTTTGACCTTAGATCAGAAATATTTGCATCATACGAAGCAACGTAGCATCTCCATTCAATAGCTTTAAACCATTCCATATTGCTTACTTTCTACCTGTCATTCTACGTATTCCAGGAATATCCACTATTCCTTCCTCCAAATACACCCTACAGCCACAGGGCATCACGCATATTAAAGGGTAAATTTCAAAGTACAATAAGACGATCGCAAGGATTCGAAGACAGCAGGTGAAGACCCCCCCCCCCCCCCCCCCCCCCACAGTGGAAGTGCTTAATTGACTGAGATGCGAATGTCTTGCAGCTGTTTAATGAGGGACTCAGTGGATTACACATTCGAGATGAGGATGTTCGTGCGTGCCCAATTGTTTTTGTAGCCATTTTATTTTAGCACGCAATCATTCGCATAAGTTTGCTACCTTAATTAAGCCTCCTTCGTAGAAGTACAAGAAAAAGCGTCATATTTATTCCTTCTGAAACAATCCCATTTGTAGTAAATTATTTGCTGGATTGTCGATGTAGTTTTTTTTTTCATACTCTGGATAGTTGCGAAACGTCTAGTGTGTGTTGTTGGGCTTGTGTAGAGTATATTGCCATCAGCCCATTAAATTAATTTCCTACTATTCTCCATTACTTGCATTTCGCAGTTTCTTCACATTTTCGTGTGTCTGCCGCTTTTCTGACAATCTTGCTGCAATAAATTGTCGGCTATTTTCGTTTTCTTGTACGTCTAGTATGCTGATTGATATTGAAGCAACATGGCACATTTATTTACGATACTCCTTTTGGTGTGAGTTATTAGAAGCACAATATCCCAAACGATAGATAAGGTTCTACTTCCTCATCAACAGTTGACATGGTTGTTGCGCTAAGTTACAACTTGAAGCATAACGAATATGAATATAAATAAAACTAACGTTAGGTGAAACACCTTGGTGCGCTCGTTGTCGTAACACGTGAACAGCGGCACACGCGCCTGCATGAAGTCACTCGATTTATGCAACGTTACTGGTCACACACACAAAAAAAAAGACTAAAAGAAATGAAAATGAAATCATGGCTTCAGAGAATGGTCTGGTGCAGTGAACATCTTGGAGGCTGGTGCATTTCGCCGATTCCGCAAGGTGCACTGAGAGCCAAAGTCCGCCGCCGAGGACTACGGGAGTGTTCACTCTTTACGCTTACTATATTACTCTATGGTCCAGGAATCCGGGACATCGACTACTGCGGCGAAGCCGACCCTGGGACAGTGCGGTTTTCGTAACTCTATGGGAAGTATCCTTTTTTTAATCGATTGCTGATAAATAGAACAGAGTCCGCCGCACGCTGTGTTTTCGCTTAGTTCTCGTCGATGCGAGCGGCAGCACGATGGTCAATTCGCTCGCTGCGGCTGCCGCGCTTACTCACTCCAGGGTTTTTACAGCGAGTTTCTGCGGTCATCGATTCAGATGTGTTCATGTTTGCTTGTGCGCACGTGGCACCATGCTTGTTAATTTAGTTAGTTTGCCTATGTTTACAACCTTATAAGACCGATAAAACTACTATCCTTACTTAGTATAGCTGTCCAAGTCGCAGATTCGCCTTTAGGGCGAATCTGCGACTTCTTTCTTACTATGATTCTCTTTGTTTTCTGCGACGTCGTTCAGTAGAATAAAAGTATCAATAAACAAGCAGTTACGTGAGCAGCTATAGACCTCATTCGTCCGCGTCACCGGCGAATACTATTGAAGTGACAATAAATTAATGATTAGCTAAAGATATTGCGAATAGGGCCGAGCAGTTAGTAAGCAATAATAATTGTGAGCAGTCCAGTATTCTCGGATTCTTACACAGCATAGCTTCATAGATATGAAAAGACAATCAATGGCTAACAAGGAACCAACAACAGGAAATGGTGAGAAGAGCAAGAAGCCGCAACGTGCTGGCTGCCTACCTCTGGTTGACGTCAGCGGAACGTCGCCTCGAAGAATGCGGCTACGCGCGCGCTGCAGCCTCCTCATAGCCGATGCCGCAGTCCTGATAGCTGAATGTGCCACAGTTGCGCGAGAGATGGCATTTTTCCGAATCCGAAACATGAAATGGCTTGAACTTGTACGGATAGCTGGCTTCAGTGACTCAGTTAAATGATCCCGCTGAAATAAAAAGATTAGAATTTACTTCTTATATGTTAATAAATGCGGACTAATTACCTCGTATCACTTGTCACACCTAGGTGGCCTTGTCTCTGAAATAACCGTAATTTTGTTTGAAAACAGCTATTTTTAAATATTACTAAACGTCCTCGTGCAAACATCCGGTGTAGTCTTACTGGTATAGAGGAAGACAGTACGCTAACAGCTCACAGAAACTTGAACTCTATGCTTTTCCCTGCACAAATGTCTTGCTCAACAGGCACTGTAACATGGCTGTTGGGGTGGTGGAAGCACCGTCCCAGCGCTTCGAAGGCGACTTAGTAGCATCGACGGGGCTATATCATAATTAAAGTCGCTAAACATTCATGAAACCTTGCATCGGTCGATGTAACACGAAAAAAGTTTCTCTGACAGGCCAACGCAGTGATTGGGAGACCATAAAAGAACGAGAATTTGAGCAAAGATCTGAACGTTCCGGTGGTGACTGTGGTATGGGGTCTTTTGATGTTGATGACGTATAACGTTTAAATGCGCAAGGGCCAGATATGGCCAAGGAGCGTCATATGGTGTTTTTTGCTTGTTGCACTGGGTCTTTTTTATTGGGTCTGTTGCAATCTTTGCAGCTTTATAGCAGTGTTTTCGTCAGGATTAAGACATTGTTTTAACATAGCAAGAGGAGTGAAACACTGCTATAACGCAGCAGCAAAGTATCAGTGCCGTAAATATGCATGTTTTTAGAATGGTATACCCTCTCCGCGTTGCTAACTGAAAGCTGTCGAAAATCTGGCGGCTTTTCAAAAGATAATTTTAAAAACGCTGCCCGTTGAGTTACACTAGTGCATTGCGGTGAAGTTCAACAAATGGTTTCCAGCACAATGATCAAAATTTCTGCGCATGTCTTGTTTCTTATCTTCATAATCGAGCCCTTGTTATTATTTAGGCTCGTTCCTCACTCTTCCCACCACACTTCTCAGATTTGCAATCCCTAGTGACTCAAACTTGTCAGTTCTTAGTTATTATAATTCAATCAACCTTTAAGAAACCTCTCACATTATATCCATAATGTTGAGATTTGTAAATAGTCGAGAACACTGAAGTGAGCATAAACATTAGTGATTAACAGTATTTCGACCCTTTCCGCTATGTCGTAAAAAACTTTATAATAACACTCATTCATAGAAGTGACAATTATTGAATGCAGACTGCCACTATTATACTAAACAAAGGGATTAGGGATCACAAATGACTCAATCCTACCATCTCATCGTTGTTGTATTCGAATCCCAATTTTTTATGACTTCATTTGATAGATATGATGCTATGCTGTTTAAATGTATGAAAACATCGAACTGAACGTATCATTAGAGATAGCCAATGACTCGGCATCATCAATCAGCAATGGTGACAAAGGTACCCCATTTGATGACTACATTATTGATACAAATGACGACGTGCATGAATGAAGGCCACCACAGTGATGCGAAACAAAGTTATTTGTGGGACTTAATACTAGCATCTCCTAGTTCAAATTCAATCAATGTTTATGTGGCTTTTCCTTTGATATCCATGACGCTGTACGGTACAAAACACGAGAACATCCAACTGAGCCTATCACTAGTGATCACTAATGACCGGGCGTAATCAGTGTGTAGCGGTAACCGAAGAAATACTGATTTAATGACTTTTGATTGATATCTATGAATACTTGGACGAATGAAAGCTATAAGTGTACCAATAAAATAACTAATTCATGAACACTCTTGACTTAATAATACAAGCTCCCAGTAAGCATTGTTGTATGACTTGTTTTATGACATTCCATTTGATATCAACGACATTATCTTACGTAAAACAGGGAAACGTTCGCGTTGTATGTAAGTACCTAGTGATCGCTAATCAATGTAGTCATATTAATTAGTTGTGAGGTCTATTTGCTTAGTTGATTGATCATTATTTGAAAGCGTGATTACTGATTGGTTTTCACGACAGTGTATTCGATTGGAGGCTACCGATATCCGAGCAGAAAAAGGTATTTCTGTTCACTAGTGACTAAAGCAAGCACGTACCCAGCCTCTACCCCCCCCCCCCCCCTGAAATTAATCGGCATATCGCCCCCCTTCCCGCCCACGTCACCATTCCTCACATACATGCCTAAAGCACCGCCAAATAAACTTGAGACTTGACAGCGTCAGTCTCAAGTTTATTCGGCGGTCAATGTGTTGCTGCCTTTTTCACTTGTTTTGGATGGCCGTAGTCATCGGCATCTCCTGGGGCATGAAGGACAGTTTTCTCATCGATTCGGTGCCCACGTGATAAACTTGAGATGCGTTCAGTTGTCACCATGTGTTCAACTGCCGCGCGCGTCGATGTTGCTTCGTTACTTTAACCTTGTTTGTTTAGATGATCCAAGGACCAGAAAAGAAATTCACTTTGTAGTCAGCTGGTTTATATGCTCGTCGAACGAGTTGCGGCTGGAGAAAATGTCAGTTGCGTTTAACTTTTCTTTTTCTTCATTATTTCCTCGAATGACGGCTCGCCGCGATGCTGGCAGATCCTCGGAACCATGTACCCGCGATATGGGTTTGATAAGGTGGAAAATAAAACAAGGCGAAACAGCGTCCATCATCAAACCCTGCAATAACCGTTAAACCTATAAGCAACATGAATGTCATCCGTTACCTTTTCTGGCTTTTCCCTAATTGTACCGCACTTTGCGTGCCAAATTGGCAGCTGGAAAAAAGAGTCGCAAGGAGTTGAGATATTAAGCGATCTACAAAGGGAGAGAGCAGAGGCAACAGCCAAACATGAAGGAAAAGCAAAAATTAACAAATTTAACCGTTGTTTGTGAAAATATTTATGGATCAACATCTATTTATTTAAAAAGGAAGTAGAGAAAACGGCGCCGGAAGTGGAGAATAATTCCGTGTATATTGAACGACACTTCTACAGTTATCAGTCGAGCCACCTGACGTAGCCACTTCTGTGCTGTGCTTATGTGGCTGTGGGCGCAGAGCGTCTAGAACCACAGTGCCCAGCGCTCTACACGGTTGTACGGGACTGGCGGCCACGCAACTTCCCAAATAACAACACAAGTCGGTTTTGGCACTTGGTAGAGCAGTAAATGAGGAATCCAAAACAATTGTGATTGTTTCGCAATTATATATTTCCCTATAATTCTTCCAACGCTAATTCGAAAAATGCTACTAGAAATCCTTATTTTACACTTTCGCTTGTTTACTTCTTCTTGGCAGTGTTCTTCCTGCGCTTCTTTCTTGAGCGAGTACATTTGATGCGGTTCTTTGTTTGCCAAGTAAAGGAGAGGTGTATCGCACAGGCGTACCTGCATTATTCACATTTGTACTAATAAAGGTACCCCCTCCTCATCTCCATAAAAAAGTTGCCTTGGGTTGTCCTCCCCCCCTCCCACGAAAAGAAAATTCTGGGTACGGGTTTGGACTAAAGGCTACCACTGCCTAGAGATTACTGAATCACTCTCAAATGTTTCGCTTGAGAGCCACGAGAACATCCTGCGTGCGTCATTCCCTCGTACGAACATTTTCCCTCGTCATTCCCTCGTACACGCGAACATTTTCTCGGAATTGTTTGCTCGAATTGACATATCCTGTCCTTGCTGTTCTCGCAAAAAAAAACGCAAGAAAGAAAACATAACCTACCAAACGTCGATCGTTACCAACATGGGAGGAAAGCTACTGGTGTTCCATCTTGCTTTTTTATTTTGAAGGATAGTTTCAACTTTTAACATTTTCACAAGATATAGCTTGCCTCGGTATTCGAAGATGCTTGAAGGACGTTCTCCTCGGAATGGCATGGTACAGCTCTATTAAAAGAGGAATGGCTCCTCGGCCTATTAAGGGTAATAGGTTTGGGGAATTGGAGTTGAGGACAGGGCCAGCTTCTGAGGAATGCTTTCCCGCACGGTTCCACCATGCGGAGACTGCCTGATTTCGCAGGAAGTACGAACAGCCCTCGCAAGACACTGTTGGCCTACACTGAAGGACGGATACACTTCTCGAAGTTGGCCACTTGCCCCCGGTGCATTCTTCGGAAGGCTGCATACTTTGGGCACTCCCACAGCGAGTGCCTGACGGTTGGCGCCGCTGCCATTTTGCACGCTGGGCAACCTGTTCATATGGGTGGCAGCTCTTAAGAAGACGTCTTCCGGACAACACGGCGGAAGAATTGCCTGGAATAAAGTCACTGGTGCTGGGAATAAATCGGCTGGCTTATGGATTGATTTGAGCCGAAAAGCCTTTAGTTCGCATGCGCGCAACTGCTTCCCACTGCAAAGCCCCCCTCAGTAGTGCATCTATATGCTTCGCAATGTTGCCGAAAGAGCTGACATTTTGTTTCAAGCGATGAAGGCACTCCTATTACTACTAATAACAACCGCTAGAGTGGCTAATCATGGTACTTGGGGGTAAAGGAAAAAGTACCTGGAACTCGCAAGAAAGTGTCGCTTTAGAAGGCACTAATAGCGAGTGAGGAACTACGCCGCATTTTGGCGCGGAGGAAAAAAACTTGCCCCGCGCAGTGATGCCGCAAACGTTTCGCGCAACGACAATGCAGGCGGCAGCATGCGGCTGGTCAAAGTACGAGCGGGGGAAGTGCAACTCGGACGTGGTGCGGGACGCACGCCGCGTAATTTTTATCGCTTATGGTACGCCCACACTAGCGACAAAAACGCGCGCGACACGCCGCACGCGGCAAGCGCCCGCGCGGCAGACGCGTGCGGGCAAGTCCACAGTCGCGTTTTGCGGCACGCGGCAGCGGCCCGCGGAGTCCCGCGTTGTCTCGTTCCATTCGATACTTCTCGCGACAACGCGCTCTCCGTTCTGCCCATTGCGTCTTCCATCGGAAGTGTCTGTGTTTTTTTGCGCCACTGCCGGCCACACTCAGGCATGTCGGATACGGACGAGGAGCTACTGGTGACTGTGAACACTATAATACTTGTTTGTTCTTTAGTTGTGCGACGCCAACGTGCCAGACAGCGGACGAGAAAGTTTTGAGTGCGGTACAGGGACACTGAGGGCCAGGCGCACACTCTGCTTCCCCACCTTCACCAATTACTCACCTGTCATGCCAAACTGCTGTCCATAATGTGCCAGCGGTTGGCGCGCAGCTCCTTGTCCGACGCTCGATTTATCATAGAGGTACGCATATCCGCGAACGGTTTCCAAAAACGCCTCCATTGCGAGGCGAATTCTTCGTCGACGCCTCAGTGGCGGTGTGGTAAGGCTTAACGAAAACAGCCCCCTTGACTGGAAATGGCCTCTGAGATTTTACGGCGCGCGTGTCACTGTTCAGTCTCAGAGCCTATAGATTATGATTCTTTGCTTATGCGACAGGTGGCGCCACAACAGCGCGGCTCGTAAAGCGGCTCGCTTCTGATTGGTGGACGTTTCGCGTCTGCCGCGAAAAATGGGTCTCGCACCCATTCGCGCGTTTGCCGCGCGTTGCTGCCGCTTTTCGTGAATCTTGCCGCGCGCGACAGCACCGCTCGCCGCGCGCGTTGTGTCGCGCGCGTTTTTGTCGCTAGTGTGGACGTACCATTACACTCTTAAGCAAAATTACGCCCTTTGAGTCGTATCTTGCAACACAACGATAATCGTCATCTGTCTTGCCCATATCTACTTTCTTCAACGCTGCGAGCCCGATACTTCCTAGTCACGAGCGGCTTGCGCATTGTCAGCGTGACACAGCATTCTCGACACGAAAGTAGCAAGCGCCGAGTTTTCAACATGGAAACGCAAGCAAGGCAGTTGACTATAACCGTTGTGGGACAAATATACACACCAAAGGGTGTAACCGTTTTAAGAATGCAAGAAAAGGTACTCGATGTCACCTATAAAAAGAAAAAGAAATTGATATTAGTGAACATAAAGCCCCCAGGCGCCTGCACGCAAATGCGCAAATGGACTTGTAAACTGACTCTAACCGAGATTAAGGACGTCAAAGCTGCGTCTGCATATTATGAACATGCGCCGATGACCCCTATTTGCAAGCTTGCATTATTTTGTGAAAATCCGTTTTTCAGATTGCGAGAACTCCAGTGACCCAAGGGCGATTTTACTTCTATAAGACACCCGGTGAAGTCGCACGACAATCCGATCGGATAAAAAAAAGTTGGAATAGGCATGGGGTGTAGGGGAGTGGGGAGGCCGATTTTTCGAGATTCCGCAACCGCCTTATCGAAGAACGAGTGAGCCTCTTGTACGCTTAGCAACCGCAGCAAAACAGCTCATTCATAGTGGACCAGCCGGTCGCTCGTCTTATACGCGCGGTGGTTATCAGATCACTGATTCATGACTGATCCCGATTCGTGCTCGGCGGTGAAAACTGATGCCATAATCTTTTTTTTTTAATATGTATTCAGTTTTCGACCAGTATACACTCTTAAGCAAAATTACACCCTTTTGCCATGCAACAATAATCGTCATCTGTCTTGCCAGCATTTCCTTTCTTTAACGCGGTGAGCCCGATACGTCCAAGTCACGAACAGCCTGCCTGTTATCAACATGGCCGAAAATTTTCCACAGGAAAGTAGCGAGAGCAGCGTTTTCAAGGAAGGAAATGTAAGCAAGACAGATGACGATTATTCTTGTGTGGCAAACAACTAATGTATGCATTTGCTTAAGAATTCATTGTTAGACAAAAGGTACACCCTTTGGAGTGTATCTCTGCCCCACAACAATAATCGTCATCTGCCTTGCTCGCGTTTCCTTTCTTAAAAACGCCGTGCCCGCTACTTTCCTGCCGGGAATGCTATATATATCTCATCCTGACAACGCGCATGCCGTTCGTTACTGGGAAGTACCCGGCTCGTCGCGTTAAAGAAAGGAAATGCCGATAAGACAGATGACGACTATCTTTGTGTAGCAAAAGGGTGTAATTTTGCTTAAGAGTGTTTCTCTCGTAGAGAACCCTTCAATCGCGCTGCACTGGGAAGTGGGGATAGAAAACGGGGGGAGTGAGCGGCACCAGCAGCAGAAACGTCATGGACGCAGGAAGTAGATGGGGCCAGAGATGCTTTTCAAGGCCGGAGTCGTCAGCTAAGGTAAGCAATGCGCGGAGGATCACCCTATGGGTGAATTTGCAGCCCAATGGGTGCAGTATATGTTCCACCGAGATTTTGGAGCAACGAGGACAGAGCGGGGGTCAGAGAAACGGGAAGAAGAAAGAGTTACACGTGGTGAAGGTAAGAATTGCAGTCCACAAGGTCCTTGTTGTGGCCATGACCACATGCCTGTACCCACTCAAGAGTAACATCTACAGGTGCAAATTTGTTAATTAAATCTCTGAATCTGCTTAAACATACGCACCATTTGTGACACTTTTGGAACTGCCGAACTCAGGCTGTCAGTATAGATGTGGGTTCATTAGGTTTGCACCCTGTTCCATTTGATGTGAGCTTCGTTGACATTAGGCAAGTTGACGAGGGCTTCAGTCGAATTTGCCCTTCGGTTTTGTCGTAAGCGCTTTCTATAAATATTGGCCCAGATTCCGGTTTGTTTAGCACGGAGTGTGTAGCGCCACATGTAAATTCCGTCGGGTACTATCACCGCGATGCGCTAAGAAATGCGATACGCTACTGTCGCATTCACGTAAACATGGCTAGCGTTTAGTTAGAATAAAACTTGAGGCATTACATCAAAATATACCCGAGTATTATTTCAGGTATTTCGGGACAACCGCATTTTTCGGCCTCGTAACCATTATATCGCATTTATGCACCTTTTCTTTTGTGCTCCACTTTTCCTTCCATCTATCCGCCGCCCCTTATCGCTCGCCCAGTGTAGGGTATATATAGTAAGAAGGATGTTTCTTTTGCGTTTACCCTCCCGGCCTTTCGCATCTTCTTTATCTCTCTGTCTCTGTCTCTATACGCCTTTACTATAAGGTGGCGCAGTATTCTTACATGCTACCACAATGGCGCACTAACAAGAGAGAGCGAGATATAGGTTGGATGATAGGTAATAGGATATGCCTGCTGACCGCACCATAACTGTCCAATGCGTGACCAACTCCTGAATATATACAGTGTCGGGAAGACAGCAGCATGGAAGAAAGCATGACAAAGTAACAGAAAGGACATGAGTGGAGTTTCCAGTTCTGCGTGTAGAAGCTGTCGACTAGGCACTAAACTTGCTCATTGAGACGGAGAAGTGCGAGCGATCCCGCACTACACCTTTCGTACCCGTTTGGCATACCAGCGTGCGAGCAATATACACGTATAGCCAGTCCCAACAGGTCAGTGAAATTGGTGAGGCTACAACGGACATTGTTACCGCACTCGAGCGGCAAGGTGACTTCGTAGTCTTTGCCACACCCCTTCGACGCCTCTTCGAGGCGCCATTGTTCGCTGTTTCCTGAATGGCTATGATACACTCGATGACACAAAGGTACCGAGCCCGAAGTGCTGGCGCCTGTAGAAAGTGAGATGTCTGCAAGAAACGCTACACGCCGTGGCGTCATTCAGGACGCGGCCGCGTTCATGATGCGACAACGCAGCCACGTCGGCGACGCAAACAACCACTGCTGTAGGACCTTCGCCTTTCCTTTATTTGAGAAGCAGCAAAAAGTGCCATGCACATGGAGTTTTTTTTTTCTTGTTCCCCCCCCTTCTTTTTATTCTTTTCATCTTAATCTTCTCTCAGCTGTAACCTGTTTTACACACGGGATTGCTGTTTCCTTTGAGTTCTTTCCACATCTACCGTCCCCCCTTTCCATTCAGCAACTACTTCCTCAGCTGTTTGACTTCAAGATGTTCCCTAATGTCTCTTACCGCCGTTCGTCGTAATTAGCATAAATGTAACTTTTTCTCTAAAGGCGCTGAGCCTGCGGGCGGCGTGAGGTAACTCGCTGAGCTATGTCTAACTGACTTATAGGATGCGGGGTTCGAGGGCGTGGCTGTCACTGAGTGGCAAAGGTTCTACCAGATAAAAACTTATCGAACGCAGCCGGTTTACTCGAATGTTTCCCAGACTTGGCGTTCTACGAAAGAACTGCCTCTGGGAACACAATATTTTGTTGTAGTTTCTTCTGTCTCTCGTCTCTCTCGCACTTTTCTTAATCGTCTTGTAATCGTTCTTTCGCTGTCGTTTCCTACAGGGCGGGCTTGAGCGATTCAAGTAGAAGAATATCATTAGTCTTCTCGGTCACGCGAGGAAAAGACTACGAGGCCCATTGCGCAAACTTCCTTGCTAAGTAGGTGTTGAAGTGAAAGATTAACGACGGTGTAAGTACCTGAAGTCGGAACCTTCTACGATCTTGAAAGGTCTCATGAACTGGCGGCCTAAGAAAACGGCCACAACTTACGCGGCAGTCGTTGTTATGCCTACCTTTTATTTTATTTTATTTAAAAATTCATCTTCTTAATAGTTGGGAAGGCTCATCATATGAAGCCCGAGAGGAGTTAAATTTAGGAACATGGACGTTTCACGATTCGACTGCATTCCAACGCAACTACCGCATCCGGCATTCGATCCGCCGAGCCTGTAATCGGCAACAGCTTGAATGCAATAGCCACTGTGCCATCATGACGGATAAGGGGCTTACTGGTGCTATATTCCTCGTGTCTATATCAGGTACACGGAGGTGTATCACTCTGCAGCGGTGACTCAGAATGTACGGTCGACTGTTAATGAGCGGGAATTCATCGGTTCAATTTCGGATCACGGTAGTTGAATTCTGATTGCGGGGAAACAAACAAAACAAAATAAAATGAAAGCCCTCGTTTGCATTGCTTAAATGCACATTGTAAACAACCTCGATGGTCAAATTATTTCGGTGCCACTCACAGCTTAGGCTGTAAGAAGCCGTCAACGGTTACAGAGGTTCAGATGCTTCAGTTGGTGTAAATCCGTGTGCTGAATATGGTGCTGAATTTGGCGAATAAAAACATAACAACGTACAAGGATGCTAGGAGGGCCTCTTTGTGTAATATGTAAAAAAAGTTTTGCACATACTCGAGGAATGCTCCGATTTGGGTGGAAAAAGTCGGCCACTTATTACCCCATTGCCTTGTTTGGACGACAGACCTCTTTCGAAGCGGAAACTTCTCGAGCCATGCAAAAATACTGAAAGCGCACTGCGAGTAACAAGAGTGCTCGTGAGACCTTTAATGGAAAGCGGCCTCACCTCTAGGCACTGCAACTATATGACAGGCGCCTGCGCACTGTGACATCCTGTTCGCAGAAAAGGCATGAGTATCACACGTGTCCATATTTCACTGTGCACTCTAATCGTCATCCGCACTCCCACTCTCCCCTTTTTTTCCCTTCCTCCCTTCCCCCTACCTAGAGTAGCAAGCCAGAGAGACAAATTACCGCTCCTCCGAGGCCGACCTCTGCTTTTCTCACATGTTCTCTCCTGTAATATGGTATCAGTGAATTCATCCTTATTCGGTATTCTCGAAGAGCAGTAATATACGAACGACATTCCTTAAGTACAGAGATTTGGCCGCATGTCACGCGACGTCATGTGGGGCATCTAAGGTGCGATCTTGTACGCGTTCCAAAATAGAACGGAGGCGGTTCGTTCCACCGAGCCAGATACGGTTCGTCAATTTGAACCGCGCCGAATGCCATGACGTCAATTGTGAAGTGATATCTGCTGTCAATCATTCCGTGTCGTCTGCTATCGGACGAACGGAACGGAACATACCGCCTATTTCGTGACGTAAAGAACGAACCGCCTCCGTTCTATTTTGGAACGCGTACAAGATCGCACCCCTAATATGCTGTACGCACGACGCCCCACCACGTAAGGTACTGAGCGGCGGCAGTTCCTCGCGCAAGGTAGTTTCGCATCGCGGACCGCTCCTGCGCTGTTTCCCTATAGCGTCTGTTACTTTCCACATTACTTCGATGGAAGTTTCGCAATATTGAATTGCTATCATTCGTCGATGAAATGAGTCTGTTGTTGTACAGACGTACTGTAGTCAGAGGATTGCTGAACCGAAGTGTTCCCGTAGAAAATTAAATGCACTTAGCAGCTGGAAAGTGATAATGGTAAACCGATATAGTAACAGTTTCTGAATTTCATTAGAGGTTATTTGTGGTATTTATCACTGCGCGTATGAAAAAACACACTTAAACATGCGTATTAGCAGAAATTTCTGTGCGCACGTCGGTGCTACACAAGGACTCGGCGTCCACCCGTAACCTTCGGACTGCCTCTCGTCGACCGCTCACACGCTATGAATGCGCTCTGAATTCGATACATCATTTAATCCTGGTACTGAGCAAGGAACTACTGGCACTAGTTACAGCTAAACAGGTCTGCTTTATATGAAGAAAAAAAAGGGCTGTCCTCTGTCTCTCTGAAGAACTGGGCACTTTTTCTCGCCTTGACTCGGGTGTTCTCATACGAATGAAAACGAACAACGGAGGGTCAAAATATTATGATTGCTGTAGAACTTTCGTGACTTCGGTGGTCTTTTTCTGGTGATCAGCCTATGCGCCTTTCGGTACACAGAATCTTACAAAGAAGCAATATTTCGTCGTAATCGAGGCGCACAGCTGAAAATCGAGGGGTGTTCTACGCGGCGCCCCTTTTAATCTATAGTTTCTTCTGCCAGGCCGAAAGGGAAATGGAAGGTTTCGTGAATCATCATTTAGGTGTTACAAAAACATTTATGCACAATGATGGATCATGTAATGCTCGATATACTCGGTTCTTCTGCCAAGAACGTGTAGGCAATACATAGTCCCTGATGAGCTGTAAGCCAGGAATGCACAATTTTTGAAACTTTTGGCGGGGCTAAGAAAAACCAGTTTTTTTTACTGTTTGGTCAAGACATTTCCGAAATTTTGAGAAAAATTAAAAGTGAATTAAAATAGTTTATATTTATTATTACAGAAATAAAAATAATTTTTGTGCCGTATGTCATTTTTGTTGAAATATTTCCATCTCGTGTTAGTTCAGAGTGAGACGCACATCACCTACAAAGGATCTGGCTTAATACATTTTATCCGTCCAGACTTCATAGAGTAAATGTAATAGATAATAAATTGTCGATGAGAGTGATTATTAAAGATTACGTTGAAACAAGATTGGAGGCTTATGAACTTCGATAACGCTGTATTCACTTTTTATTTTTACTTATACTTTCTTATCAGCGTGGTTTCCAGTTCTTATTGTAAATAAAATCGCTGTTCCGCATCGTTACCTGTCATTTCAGTGCCGAACTCATCCGTGTTAAGCTCTTAAGCCCCAAGCAGGAAGTGTTTTCTCGAAGAAAATGCAATGCCGTGATCCGTAAGAGCATATTTGCTCACTTGCAGGTTGTTCACGGCTTCAAAAAGCCCTGTTCTGGTAAAACTTCCTCATCTAACTTGTTTTGAAAACTTAGGTTCTGAGAAATAGGAGAGTAGTCCTAAAGAGATACAGGGGAATGCGACAAAGAAGACAATATAATCCCGGAAGTTATCTGTTTTGTGAGTTCGAAAAATTCATCCATGCACATGCCATACCAGAGAGCGTAATGTACAACATACACGCGGGCTGACCTTTCCTGGTGTCTTTCTTTTTTCTATCATATTTTTAGTTATTTACTTTGGGCGCGCACACTTAAAAATTTCCGAAAAAAAATTGCGCCAATGTAAGAAAGCTTTGAAGAAATGTCGGTATTTTCCATGGAAGGCGGCCTATCAAGATGTAGCACCGTTGAGACCACGGCTGCGTCACTGCAGCTTTCCTACCATCATGGGCGAAATGTTTATGGACGGCGCGGATTCTAGGCGGATTCAGACACTGACTGAGTCTGGAATTGAACATTGTTCTCGTATTGTTTAGTCTTTTAGAGGTTCGCTCACGACATAAATGGAACACGAGAGAGATAGAGAAAAATGATGGGGGCAGGACAGGAATGAAAAGGAAGACTGCTATCGGGGTTATCACTGTTTCGGTTGGAGGATGACGACAACCTGAACTTTCCGGTTAGCAGAGACATAAAGAAACCAACGCCACATCCACACGGCTTTGCTTTCGTAGCAGGTTCGTGTAACTGGCTAAGGCGTTCGCTAAATCTTAAGTAACACAGAGTAAAAATGGCATGGACAAGAACGAAACAATGTCGTGTTTGGCTGCCGTCTGCTCTTACGAAGAGTTCTAGCGCAATAACTTTTTCGTGAATATGGGTCAAGGTTTTTGCCCCAATGATTTTCCCCTTCATTTTGTTCTTTTATTTGTAGTGATATCTGCCCATTATCTGCTCGCGACGAGAATGCGTTTCTCTTTTAAAGCGACACTTTCCTTGTCCCCATTAATGGGGGAGCGAAGCAAGATCAGAGCGTGCATTGAGTGTGGAAGAAACGCGAGGCCCGAAAGGAGTGTCACGCGGAAATGGTGCACAACGCGAGCATTCGCTGACTGGTAAAAGCGGCGCAACGACGCTTGGCTGCCATGCGCTCTGAGTGAGTGTCGTTTTTCGACCTGCGCTTCGTTCAGTACGCACGCAAGGCCGTGATCACTGGCTCCGACAACAGCCAGGACGAGACGGCTCTGATGGCGCTAACCGGTGACATTAGCGTAGACCTATGAAAACCGGATAACCAATAGTTATCCAACTTCGCGGAAGACCTCTTCGGTGTGCATGTCGTCAGCTCTCACCTTAGCCAGTCATCACTGCCCATGTCGAGAACTAGGGGTACGACTGACAATGTGATCGCCAGAGGGTTCGAGACGTTGAATGTGTCTCGTTGCGTCTCGCACTTCTCGACGCATGCACCGCTTCTCACAGTTGTACAAGGTTAACAACAATATACGCTACACCGAGAACAAGAACAGACTCTAGAAAACACGAGGCGCGAGCTCGGTCGGTGCATTGCCTCCGTTGATGAGACGACGCTCGTGCGACAACGTGGAATGGTGCTAGTTCAATTCGCAGCGACGGTTGCGAACAGTGACATTTCTGACGACGCGTAACGTAAATAAACTGTGCCTTTTGAGCCCTGCGACTAATTTGCAGCGCAAGAAATCATTAAACACATGCATTGCTTCTAAGAAATTTGACGTAAGTTTGTGTAGCGATAAAACGGACGTCGAAACATGTGCGTCATTGTATTACATTTGCCTCATCACGTTACGTTTGCATCACGCTTGCGTAAACATGAAAGAAAGCTTCGCTTAACACTGAATAACATATATGTGTGGGCTGCGCCCCAACTTTCTTCAATTCACGAAAGTGAATGCAATAAAGAAAAAGAAAACATGGGGAAAGAAGTTTCGCTTGTCTGTTTGTTTCTCTGTCTGTTTGCTTAATTGTTTTACGGCGCCGAATTAAGTTGGGTCAACCGAGACACGTATATTTCCTGCGTACCAAATGTGTAATTGCCCATCTCTTGTTACCTATTTGTCGAAGATAATGGTAAATAGCAAAAATAAAATACGGGAACTAGCGATAGGTATAGAAAGACGCGAACGGAGTGGTTTGGCGTTCAGATCCTCATTGAACCTGACGCGCCACGCTACTTGATCTCTGGTTCCTTTTCTCTCTCTCCCTTACATTTACCACACAGAAATAGTACCTAGGAAGCAGTCTGTGCTTGATGTCAGACAGTTACCACCGTTTCTTCTTGCGTCCGATACCGCCGATCAAGAGCGAAAGGGGACACTCTGCAATCGCTTCTTTTTATATTCATATAGAGACGTCCGCCAATGTGGCGACGTCTATCCTTGAGCTTAGCCCGCAGGCTGCCCACCACCCTATGTGCTGCGACCTCTCATTAGGCCGTCAAGAGAGACGGGAAAACCTGAAAGACAAGAAGAAAGCGAGATGATGGGACAACTGAACGCAAGGGGAGTGACTGTCAGCCTGGCCGGTGCGATACGAAGTCACGGCCTCACGCGCAGAAAACAACGAAGCAGCGGCTTGGCCCGAATCAATACCGGCAGATCGCGCCCCTTGCTTTCCGGCATCGAGGAAGCCCAGACGGACTTCCGCGTTGTTCGACGTGTGGAAATAAGGCACGCGACTGGAGCAGCCCTTTGGATTTGTGCGTTTGAGCAAGGTTAGTGCTACTGCATACAGGCTATCCATGGTAATCGATTGATAGCGAATATAATAACACAAAAAGACGATGTGATACTGCTAGCTACCTTTCCGGCTCGCAAAGTAGTAGTGTTTCCAGTGCAGCTGCTCAACTTGCGATAAGTGGAGTTTTGCGCAGCTGCTCTACAAAGCAGTCAAAGAATCGAGCAATAAAAACAACAACAAACTTATGGGGTTTTACTTGCCGAAACCACTTCGTGATTATGAGGTATGTCGTAGTGGGGGACTCCGGAAATTTGGACCACCTGGGGCTCTTTGACGTGCGCCTAAATATAGGAATCCAGCAATCACATTAGGGCAGTAAAAACGCTTACAGATTTTACTGACAGATGAGGTCTGATTTCAGATGACACAATAGATTAGAAAGGACAACAGAGCACAAGCACAAATATAAATAACCATTGGTTGCTTTTTTATGGAACAAAAGAGCAGGAAAGGTTAATGTGGCGAAAAAGAAAAAAAAAGTGATATGCGCTAGCGCAGAACGCCTCCAGCCAATGATAATAATATTCTTAATAATTAAAAATCATGTCGCTGACCATTGTCATCCTGCCAAAAGAAAGGGTATAAAGGAGCAAAATCCAGGTGAACAATCCCATCAGGCTACGAACAAGCCGGGTCAATTAAATGTATATATTCCAACAGAATTTTTAAAAATCAAAATGCGCAACACAGCAAATTCGCAGCGTTCCGAATCATGGATTCATTCCAGTTCCAGTGTTGCTTTCGCTTCTTCTGGTTCTTCTTTCTTCATTATTTCTTTTTAGTTATTGAACGAGCTCGATAACGTGCATTGATGAAGATGGAACCTCTCCAGGGCACTCGTTTCAAGGAGTCTTGGGAGGACTCACGAGGTAATCGGAACGGAGCTCACACTCAAACGCAACACGATTCAAAGCAAAAGAAGAAAGAAAGAAAACGACGGAGGTTAACCAGAGGCGAGTTTCCGGTTTGCTACCCTGCACTTGGTTAGAGAGGGGGTAGAAATAAAAAAAGAGAAAGAGAGTGAGAGAGAACAAGAGGGAAAAATAACTGGAAGGGCATTCCAATTATAGGTGTTCACGCAGGTAGGTGGATCTCAAGAAGCGCAGTAGAGCTTGCATTGCCTATAATGTGATGTTAGTACCGTTGATGTTGTAAAATTCTTTCTTCTGACAGAAGCTGGTCATCCAACTAGTTGGGCACGACGGAAAGCGATTATCTCGGCTTACTGTACTGCGGGAACTGGCACAATACCGGACACATTTTTCCTCTTCGTTGCAATTCCCACAGGGTGCGGTGTCGACCATCCTTAAGCGGAGCACGTAGAGAGTGGTAAATGTGACATCCAACCATAGGTTACATAAATTGTCGAGTCCCTTCAGGGAAGTTTTCATGGAAGTCGGAGGCTTAAGGTTGGATCCAGGGTGCATAATGGGGCAAACGTGAAATGAGGTTCATGCCACTCCACTAAGATGCATTGGCGTTCAAGTATGTGGATTGTCCTTGCAGCATCTGGCCCAAACAGCGAGATATCTAGGCGGAGGTCTTCGACGCGGTCTACAGGATCAGCTTGATCGGCACGTTCATTGCTGAAAATACCAAAGTGAATTGTTAACCACTGAAAAATTATTTCCTGTTCTTTCTCAATCAGGTTGTGTGTGGCCTCTGTAATATTGAACATCAACTACTCATTAGGACTGCGCAGACAGTAAACACTGCAGCACCGCCTTGGAGTCACAGTAAGTGGACAATTTGTCTATTGGTTCGTCATTAATAAAGTGTAAAGCGACGCGAAGCGCTGCGAGTCCTACTGCTGTCGAGGTTGTCAAATGAGATGTTTTGAATTTTATAGAGGTGGCTTTTGCTGGAATGACAACAGCTGCGGTACAGCCGTTCGGCAGGACGGATCCGTCGGTGTATATGTGTGTGTAATTCCGGGACCTCTTAAATATTAGGAATAAGGTAGAGCTGCCTAATAGCCGACGATGGCATATCTGCGTTTTTTTTCCGGATTCCAGGTATCATCAGGTTGATCTTTGGCAGAATGAGGCGCCAAGGAGGAATCGAGGGTTTCGCGGCAGGTGTGAAGCAAGATGGTATAGACTCACGATGTTCGCTTACGATTTGGCATAATGAGGAACGTAGTCTCTCCGCAAGTAGAGAGGCATCTTAGATGGTGGTCAGTAGCCCGGGAAAGGTGTCTTACGTGCACACTTAGCGCTCCAACTGCCATGCCAGTCTTGATGAGGTGGTATCTAGTGATTGGAATAGTTGCCGCCGCTGACACTCTTCACGTAACCTAGAGAAAACCGGAAACCATGGGCCTGAGTACTTTGTATACTACGTAGGCTTGTTTTACTTGGATTGGTTAATGCTGGCAAGCTATAACATATAAGTTATATGACCGGACATTCGGTTTCGTTTGCCCATTGATTAATACACAGTAGTGCGTCATGGGTGTACGCTCAAACACCCAGCGTGTACATTTCTCAGATGAAACTTGTAGGCCTTGATAGCGGAGGTAAAGTGTAGTCTGAGTGGCAGCTTTTTACAGCCTTGCACCCACCTGCAGGCGTGCTACTCTAGACGCCCAAATACATATATCACCCGCGTAGGTTAATAATTTAAGTGTACTTGGAATGTGATCAAGGAGACAAATGAGCGTGAGGCTGAACAACACTGGGCTCGGTACGCCGCCATGGGGAACGCCATAGTAGGTGCAATGTAAAGAAGTGTGGCCATCCTCGGTGCTCCCAGAGAAATATAGCATAATGAGGTAGCTGCATATTCATCGAAACGTCCGACAACTTAGGCCTACTACTTCGATAGCGGCGAGGATGGCTTCATTTTTAACGTTGTTGTACGCCCCTTTGACGTCGAGGAACAAAGAAGCGCTGAAACCCTTAAATCCTTTTGGTTTGGAACGTAGGTTACCAGGTCGACCACATTATCAATCGACGAGCGGCCACAGTGGAAGCCTGCCATGGCACTTGGGGCATTCTAACGTAAAACTATTCCAATATATTTTTATTCCAATCTCCTGACGTCAAATTTGGGTAACCGCCGACGCAAGCACCGGGCGGTGACCCGCAAGGTTGTCTGAAGAGACCAATCAAACGATCCCCTTATTTATAGGAGGTCACTTTTGTTTGCTTTCAAAACGAATAACATTGCCTACACTAAGTGTTTTTCGTTTGTGATTGGCTGCCAGGAGGCGAGGATCACGCTCAAGTGGAGACGGCCGAGTCACTGCACTGAAAATCGATAGCCGGATCAAGAGGGTTGTGCGGGCGTCTGCGATTGGTCCGCTTTCCCTTACTTAGCATGCGGTGGCTAGTCGAAAATCGCGACGGCATGCAATGGAAAGTTAAGAACGTGGCTAAATGGGATCTTCAGCAAAGGAGAATTGGCAGAGCGAGGTCGTAAATGTGCAAAATTCTCAAAAATGTTACACGGCCATGCAAAAAGTTTTATTGTACGCAAATAAACCCATGCTGTCCAGCAAGTGCGACTAGCCCGTGCCTGAGCGATCGGTGGCAGCCATCTTTTATTCCTTTCGGAACGGGGTAGCCTGCGGCTATTCAGAAAAAAAATTCAGTTTGCTTCGGCATATTAATGCATGTTTAACGCGTACACGTCACTTTGACGTGGTGTTCTCGCGGT
The DNA here is from genome assembly GCF_038994185.2 of Dermacentor albipictus. Taxonomy (NCBI): domain Eukaryota; kingdom Metazoa; phylum Arthropoda; class Arachnida; order Ixodida; family Ixodidae; genus Dermacentor; species Dermacentor albipictus. The sequence continues at coordinate 69,339,334 of NC_091821.1, read as the reverse complement.
TTTGTGACGTCGCATGACAGGCAGGTAAAGCGGGTGCCGCCCTAAACTTTTTGATCAATAGCCGAGGTCTAATGGCGAAAAGGCGTCGAATCGAAAATAACTATTTTTCTTTTGTTCGGTCTAGTCATGCATATTCAGTGTGTACACGTCATATCAGATCGGAAGCCATCGCGGTTTTCGTGACGTCGCGTGACAGACAGGCGAAGTGAGGGTGGTCCGAGAAAGTTCTTCACCATTCGTGGAAGGCTGATTGCAGAATTGTAATAGAAAAGTTTGGAATAGTTTTACGTTATAGCGCCCTGGGTAGGCGTTGCAGTATTCCAGGTGCCAATTCAGGCATCCGAGGATCATCTTCTCCATCCCTTTGTCAACACAACTCGCCAATGCAATGGGGTGATACGATGAAAGCTCCAACTACGACTTGCCAGGCTTTAGCAGCGGAACTACGCGACTATTCTTCCAACCTGTGGGAAGTGTACCATCTAGCAAGGATTCATTATACATACCTAGTAGAACACTCCTCCCCTGCTCACCCAGATGACACTGGAATCTGTAAGACATACCGTAAAATCCTGGTGATGACGCATGTCTGCAGAAATCTAGCACCACCTAGAGATTATGAAATGAACATGATAGATCCATGGGGGGCGGAGGTCACGTGGGGGCGGGAAATTCATGGAAGGTGCGAAGTTGTTAAGAGCTGTGAATTGACCGGATAATCTGACGCAGAAATCTTCAGCGACATCAATATATGGTCACTATTGGAAGAGTGCCAGTCTTTAATAGGGACTGCTATGCGGGGGTTGTCCCAAGACCTCGTATCGTCCTCTATAAGTGCGATAACGGCTTACGAGGTTCCATCGAGTCACAGAAAACAGTCCAGCGTTGTGACTGCAGCTTATCTAACCAGCGCTGGACCTTCCTTTCTATGCGCCCAGCAGTCCGCAGATCGTCAATTGACGTCGTGCGTCGGTATCTACGTCCGGTACATCGCCGGATCGCTCGACGTCGCTCTAATTCTATATCGAATTCCGTGAGCTTCGGAGAGCTCATAAAAGTACTCGTAGCACCTTTAACTGGGCACTTTATTGTGTCTTCCAAATTACGCAATAAGCTACCTTTACATAGGTCTTTCATGACAGACTGGAATTTTGTCCCATGCACTCTTTAGATTCTGTCGTATGACTTGGAAGAGGACAATCCTACGATCTTGACATACGTGGGAATGTCCTCATTCCGGTGCGTTTCAATGTCCGTAAACCATCCGGTACGACTGACGAGACTTTGGGAGAGAAAGGCCAAGTCAAGAAAGCTGCAGTATACAGAACCGCGCAACTACGTAGAACTACCGTAATTTAAAACCCAGAGTTCGTTGTCGAAGGTGAATGATACCAAGTCTGTGCCTTTCGCGCTGATATTTGTACTTTCCCAGAGTCTGATAAGCATTGAAGTCCTCCATAACAATCCACGGTTCAGAAGATAATGACAGGATGCTTCGTAATCCTTTGTAATCAAATCGACTTGATGGAGATAGGTAGGCACCCACAAAAGTGAGGGTATCTTCTTTGCTGTTAAGAATATGTATTGGCTATCGTCATGAGTTGACACAGGCTGGATAATGTGTGTGAAGTCACGACTAATAAACACCAGAGTCTTGCTGTTTTCACCCATAGTTGACGACATAAATGATTCATAACATGATACCCTGATTGAGTTCGATAAGTTCGGCTCGCAGATAATGGTGATGGGAAAGACATTGGTGTACTGCAGGAACCGTCGAAAATCGGCGATTCGCTATCTGCGTCCTCGGGCATTCCAGTGAAAAATTGGTACTTTTCAGATCTGCTCCCGGAAAGATAGTTGCTGGTGAGCTACGGTTTACTCAAGAGCTTCCAGCGCCACACTTAGTGTGTCAAGTACTTGCAGTACACTTCTGACTAACGTCGTACGCACGTTGTACAACAATACCAAAACGGCACTCATTAAGGATCGCAGTGGAGATATGACTTCTTGGTCTTTATGTCGCACCTCTTACACGACCTATAGAGGAGCAGCTTGCTGTACTGGATGCGGCACCTGCTGCTGCTCCTCTATAGGTCGTGTACTTGGAAGTCGATACCATTCATTTGTACAAAGAGGTTTCGCAGTTTCCTGCCATCCAGCGTCAGCGTTTGCTACGCTGGAAACTGCAGGTGATGTTGCTGCTTGAATAGGTAACGAACTTTTCGAAGCTGTCGTAGTCGTATATACGTGAGGACCGTCGATGGTGACGTCGTCTACGTCGCACTGTTTCAGCGGCCTCTTTGTGGGTTGAATTGTCCCTAACCATTTCTTTAAGAACAGAAAATTAACAGCTTCTATGCTGGAAGAGGACGAAGTGTTTCTCTGTAACACACATTCTGCTCGGCTCTCCCTTTTTCTGGACTTTTCGCTACTGCTGTGGGGTCTACCACCCCATATCTCGCGCTGATAGATGTGCGATCTCCCGAGGTCCGGTCCGGTTCCTGTTCAACAACAGTAGTTGCCCGAAGGATGCGAAGAAATACATATAGTGACAGAGAGGACATTGAGCTGCATTCCCTATTAGCTGATAAGTCATCGCAATATGGTTTTGAACCTGTCTTCTACCGCAAAGCCAAGGGTAGGATCGTCAACGCACAATTGATGTTGAGGTCGCCTACGGTGAAAACTGCGCCTCGACGATGGCCTTGCAGAGCTTGCTGGCAGCGATGGCGGAACTTATAGAAAGGCAAGCACTGTCCTAGCTTTTTTAGAACACCGTACCGAACTAGATCTTGGATGTGAGGCTAAACACGAAGAAAAACATCTTCGCAATCGATGTGATGACCCCGAATGCGGTGTGCACTCTGCAGCATATAAGGTAACTGGACAACCTGAAGGTTCGATCCGTTGTCTCAAAGGAGGGTAGTACCATTCCAGGCGTTATTTATGATACTGACATTGAACTTCTCGATGCAGACCTTCCAGTGCTGATAAAACCAGCAAGTGAGAACAGTGCCATTGGGCACGTCGGCCGTCTTGGTAAGGCACGTTGTGTGCGAACAGCAACAAAAGGCCACGGCCTTCCCGCCTACGTGAAGGTTGGCTACTTCCGCCATCAGGTTCAACCATTTGTTCCAAAACGATTCCAATGCTACAACTGCCAGAGGATCGGTCATGTGAAGGGCATTTGCACAAATTCGGCTGGGTCCTCGATGCGCCGATTCCCATTCAGAGCAAGACTGTCGTGCGACTACATTGAAGCGCCCTGACTATCAAAGTCTTCTCAGGGCCTCTTCCAAAGACTGCTCGAAGATTAAGAAAGAAGCAAAAGAAAATGCGCGAGTATCTGATAGGGCAATAAAACACAAGTTAAGCAGCGCTGAATTGTGTTCTCTTTTTTTTTAATTATTTGGCAACCACCCAGATAATGAAACATACTGTGGCGCAGTAACACCTCGCTGCTCCCCATGTGCATGCGCTGGAGTTGCCGCATTATTCTCGTCATCTCTTTCGACAAGTTTTATTGCCAAATCTCGGCGGCTCTGACGAGTCGCACGTGCCTGCAGACGAGGCTCACAGAACTACATACGCCCACTACACCCACTAGCGAGGCCTTAAAAAGTGGGGTGAAAGTAAAATCCAGGCCCAATTGCACTTTGTTCTTTTAACGTAATCCCGTGGGAACCGTTCACGGTCTCCGTTCTTACGCCGCTTCACGGGCGCTGGCGGTGGCAGTTCTAAGAGCTGGTGCGCTGCAGCAGCGTGTATCGTTTACCTCCATCCAACGGCTTCGTTTGCAATTGTTTTTGTGACGCAAGAACTGTCCATTACGCTGTTGCTGGAGTGGACCGTTAAAGTACGTTGTTTCTAGTCTCGCTCCACCGGACACCGGGCGTGCATAAGGAGAGAATATAGCGGTTTCTACAGAAGCACGACGGGTGTTTTGCGTCTCTTATCACTTAATAGTTGTGATATCTGTAAACAAAATTTTGTGTTCTCCTGTACAGAAAGAGAACGCAGCCTGTAACGAAAAATACCGAAAAGCATGGAGTCATCAAGCGCACAGAACGATTCTGGGGACTGTTGCGCAGTTGTATACGTTGGCGCAATCCGATGGTGAAGTGCACTGTTCTGGCTGGCTTGCAGCTAAGAGCTGTGGGTGAAAGCGAGTAGGTTTATGGGCCCACGAGCACAATTTCACCGAACCGACAGTGTGCCGAGACAATCGCTTTTCGTCGCGCTTAACCAGTTCTAGGACCGGCCTCTGTCGGAATAAAAAATTTCGCAACGTTGATGGCACTCAACACCGTATTATACAGCTGTGCAAGCGCTACTGCGTTTCTTGAGATTCACCGGCCGGTATGAACGCCTCTAATTGAAATGCCCTTCCTGTTAACTTTTCTTTTCCCTTTCTTTTCTCCCTCTTCATAAACTTTCCGGCCCCAATTTCGCCACCGCACCGGAGGGTAGCAAAGCTAAAACCCCCATCTGGTTAGCCTTCCCCCACTCTCTTCTCCTAAATTCAGCATATTGGCATATGCGTGATTAGTGGGCAATCAATTTTCGAGCTTCGTTGTTCTCATACATGTACAACTCACCCCCCCCCCCTCCCTCTCCCCTCACAGACTCACATCGCGCACGAGGGGCAGTAAAAAGCATGATACAAAAAGAATAATATTATTTTTTTTATTTTTTATTTCAGTTTTCGCAACAGACGACTATAAAGCCTCATGCGGGGAGAGAACCTAAAGGCAGTTGGTGCCTGACGAGGTCTCTGACCCCATATAGTTCGGAGTGATGCAGTTAAAAACATTGAAAAGAAAATTGGGTTGAACAAGAGAAGACATACAACGCGACATTTTACACTGTCCTAGAGTTACGAGAACATACCACTTGTGCAGTAGTACATAGAGCAGGGGTGCTATAACGTAAAGCTATTCCAAACTTTTGTATTCCAATTCTGCAATCAGCCCTCTGCGATTGGTCAAAAACATTTCGGACCCTCCCCCCCCCTCGCCTGTCTGTCGTGCGGCACCACGAAAACCGCGATAGTTCTCCATCTGATATGATGTGTACAGACTGATTATGCTTGATTTGTCCGAACAAAAGAAAAATAGTTATTTCTGATTCGACGCCTTTTCGCCATTAGCCCTCGGCTGTTGGTCGAAAGATTTCGGGTTGCACCCCCTTCACCTGCCTGTCACGCGACGTCACAAAACCGCAAAAACTCACCGCGTCAAAGTGACGTGTACGCGTTAAAGACGTATTAATATGCCGAACAAAACTGAAGTTTCTTCTGAATAGCCGCAGGCTGCCCCGTTCCGAAATGAATAAAAGATGGCTGCCGCCGATCGCTGAGGCACTGGCTACTCGTACCTGGCGGATAGCATGGGTTTATTTACGTGTAATAAACCTTTTTGCGTGGCCATGTAACGTTTTGGAGAACTTTCGGCACGTTTACGACCTCGTTCTGCCAACTCCGTCTTTGCTGAGGATCCGTTTTAGCGTCATTCTTAAGCGTCCGTTGCATGCCGCCGTGATTGTCGACGAGCCACCGCAAGCTAAGTAAGAGAAAGCGGGCCAATCGCAGACGGTGGCGCCCCCCTCTTCATCCGGTTATCTATTTTCAGTGCACTGGCTCGAATCCCCATCGAATCCTTCACCACTTGAGCGTGCTCCTCGCCTCTTGTGAGCCAATTAGATAAGACAAACAGCTCAGTGTAGGCAATGTTATTCGTTTTTCAAGGAAACAAAAGTGACTTCCTATGAACGAGGAGAGCGTTTGATTGCTTTCTTCGGACAACCCTGCGGGTGACCGCCTGATGCTTGCGTCGTCGGTTACGCAAATATTACTTCAGGATATTGGAATAAAAAGATATTGTAATAGTTTTACGTTATCGGGCCCGAGATCACACATTGCATGACGGTATCTAACTTTGCACCTACTATAAAGGATTCATTGCGCTTGTAGATTGTGTAAACCTATTACACAATCGATAACCTTGTTTCAATATACACAATAACTGGGACACAAAACAAGACATAGAGTACATTTTCTTTGTTACATACAATTTGTATTACTAGGGAAAAAGAAAAGAAAAACATGTTTAGTTCAGATTGTACTTTAAACCGGTGGACAAGGATGTCTCCATAACATGACGTTTAAATGCATGTACATTCAAAGTTTAGCATTCCTTCAAATTTGTTTAGGATAGCAGGTATTTGATAGGTCATTGTCATTGAGTGGCCTTCGCTACCACTGAGGGCTTCCGGAGGAGATACTCCTTCGGCGCTCCCCAAGTGCCGGGAGGGTACTGAAAGGCTTGGAAATGAAAAGGTGATAGACATGCTTAAACAGCTAGTAAACACTATGCGTATATTACTCTCCGGATTGGCAACGCCAACTGCACTGTCGGTCGTGAAGGCGTTAGATGCTATGGAGCCGCTTTTAGCGGCTCTAAAATAAGGGTATTAATCATGGCTCTCACGATAAAACACTGGACATTGGAACAGAAGATGCATCATTCTGTTATAATGCAATGGAATGCTCGAGGTCTATGCGGCCGCATGTCTGACTTTAGGCAACGAGTATTCAAATACCGCTTCCCAGTGATCGTGATATGCGAGCCAAATCTCACGTCGGAATTTCGCCTTTCCGGATACGTTAAGCTCTGGTCTCGTGAAGATGGACCCAAGAGCAAATTGTTAATGTGTATACGCAGTGACATGACGTTTGTGCGGAACGCGATCACTCCACATGACAGCAATGATTATGTGTGTGTGACACTAAAACATAAACAACATGTGTTTTCGATCATCGGCGCCTACATACCTCCTAGACAAGGACTTGAACTCTCTTATCTATCCACTGTATTACAAAGCTCCCCAGGCCCTCATGTTGTTATTGGAGACTTCAATGCTCATCATCCTTACTGGGGAAGTGCCGCGATGAACTGTCGGGGTAGGAACTTGATGGACTTCATAGACAGTGAAGGTCTGGCTGTCATCAACGATGGATCTCCAACTTACATCCGCGGCACTACCTACGGAAGTTGCTTAGACCTCACTATTGTATCTCGGAGCCTCCTACCCTTAGTCAACTGGTGCTTGGACATAGAAACGCATGGGAGCGATCATATACCAACATATGTACAGATGAAGTGGTTTGTGCAGTCAACTCCACCTGCTGTACGCTGCACTGATTGGTCCACATTCTCTACATCTGTCGAAGAGTACTGCGGAGACATCACTTCACCATCTGATATAGAAGACATTATTGTATCATCAATGCAGAAGACAACTAAGTTCATCAGTGCTCCTACATCCAGAACGGCGATTGATATTGAATATGAACGACTCCGAGCGATCCGTCGTAGAGCGGAAAGGAAGGTTAGGCGAACTCAATCGTCATTAGACCTTGTCTTATGTCGACGAGCTCAACGAAAAATACGGCGTCACCTTCAAAAAATGGGAAAACAACGGTGGAGGACCTTCTGTTCGTCTCTGGATCCTCGAAAGCCACTTTCTAGGATCTGGCAGGTAGTACGAAGCCTTCGTGCTCCTCCTCAGCAAAAACATCCTTTCCGTGCTCTAGCACTTCACCAATGTCTGACGGAAGTGCAGGTTGCCGAAGACTTCTGTAAGAGAGTAACCCGTACCGATGTTTCAGCATGTCCAATATTGGATCGATCCGTGCTACCTCCTAAAGATGATCGTCTTGACCTTCCTTTCACGATGCCGGAATTGGAAGCTGCACTTGCTGCGTCTAGACGATCTTCTGCCCCTGGACCTGACGGTATTTCGTATACTGCTCTGTGCCACCTTGGGATGGAAGGTCGGAAAGTCCTGCTGTCATACTATAACGCCACATGGTCATCCAGTACAGTCCCGAAGCAGTGGAAAACTAGCCGTTTGGTGGCCCTCCTAAAGCCAGGAAAATCGCCTTACGAAATGTCATCTTACCGGCCAGTAGCTTTAGCTAGCTGTGTCGGTAAGGTGATGGAACGGATGGTACTCACTAGACTAGAATGGTTCATGGAAAAGAATGAGCTTTATCCTGAAATGATGACCGGATTTAGACGTGGCCGGTCTGCAATAGATGGGGTCATTGATCTCGTGTCCACGATCGAACACGAAAAAAAGCGCCACCGACTTGTAGGAGCAATTTTCTTGGACATAAAAGGGGCTTATGACAATGTACTGCACGAAGCCATTCTTGATGCCCTCAGTAATTTAGGCATCGGCGGCCGTCTCTACATGTGGATTGCAAATTACCTAGATGGTCGTACAGTCTTCATGTCCACGAATGCTGGCGCAACGACAAGACACGCTGTGGTCCGTGGAGTGCCTCAAGGAGGAGTTCTCAGCCCGACTCTTTTCAATGTTGCCCTCATTGGCCTTGCGGAAATAATTCCTGATACAGTACGCATCAGTACCTACGCAGACGACATATGCATATGGGCATCCGCAGTCACGCGACCACAAATTCGTGCCAGATTGCAGCGAGCTGTTTCTTTAACGTCTCAGTACCTGCAGTGCCAAGGACTGAAACTGGCCCCAGACAAGTGCGCTGCGATAGCGTTCACACGGAAGCTTATGTGTTGGTATCCAATTATGATCAATGGAAATGCCATCCCATATGTCACCCACCACAAATACCTCGGCGTTGTCATTGACCGCGGTGTTTCATAGTCGAAACATGTGGCAATGTTAAAGAAAAAATTAACTGGGCTTGCTCAAGTTTTTCGCTTTCTGGCCGGTATGAAATGGGGTCCATCTGAGCATTCGCTACTCCGGCTGTACCAGGCTCTTTACGTCGGATACATTCGGTATAGCCTGCCAGTTTTATCAAGTATGAGCCCGTCATGTTTGCGTACGCTGGAAAGTGCCCAGGCGCAGATGCTGAAAACATGTCTCGGTGTTCCACGTTGCACCTCAACCTACGGAACAATTGAGGAGGCTCGCGTCACCCCTTTACCTGTCTATCTACGATGCGAACCTCTTCGAGTATTCCGGCGATTGCTTTGCCGTCATGGACGTCATCCCTTATCGAAACTACCCGATATACGGCCGGACTCCACTTTTTCAAGAGCCGTTAAATGCCAAGCATCTGCCATACCAGCATACTTTGCCCCGGCTGACCTTCCACATATGCCCCCATGGGTAATGTCCAAATTACCGGTACGTCTATCTATTCCCGGAATTTCTAAAAAATCGCGAATACCTACCGTCGTCCTCAGACATTTATCACTTGAATATATGTCCAAAGAATATGACTCCTCGGTGAGCGTGTATACAGACGGCTCGGTCTCGTCGTATGCGTCTGGTGCGGCTTTTGTCGTGCCTGTGCATCAGGTCATTCGACGGTTTCGTCTGCATAACAAGACGACTACAACATCTACGGAATTAGTGGCAATAAGAGAGGCCGTTCAATATATTGTGCGACAGCCTCCTCAAATATGGACAGTTTTCAGTGACGCAAAATCGGCTCTTCAACTACTTAAAGTGGTGTTGAAAGAAAGCGCTTATAGAGTGTTGGCTCTTCAAACTGCCGAGCTCTACACTTTAGCGCAAGAAAACGGCCACCACATCACATTTCAGTGGATCCCTAGTCACTGTGGTATACAGGGCAACGAACTGGCCGACGCCGAAGCGAAGAAAGCACTCGAAGAACGAGAGTCGCTGCTTTCAATTCCTTTTTCAAGAGCGGACGCCAATTGTCTCCTCTCCAGTGTCATCCGAAAATTGACAGCAAAGCACTGGGACAATCCGGATAATCGCCACAGACGACTCCGGAGATTGGACCCCACCATGAATTTTAGGCTACCACCAAAAATTCAACGAAGCTGTGCCAGTCTTCTGCACAGACTAAGGCTGGGGGTAGCGTTTACGCGCGGGTACGTGCACCTCATGCGACGCACCGAGTCTCCACACTGTGAGGTGTGCAATGTGACTGAGACTATAGGTCATGTGCTTTGTGACTGCCCTAAGTTTGTGGAAGAGCGTGATAGGTTAGTCAAGGACCTTACGCGTCTCGACAGCGCACCGTTGTCGGAGGATGTTATTTTAGGCTCTTGGCCAGGCGCTCAGTCTAGTTTCAAGGCCATCAAGGCATTACTGAACTTTTTAAAAATTACTGGCCTGGACTGCAGACTTTGAGCATGCCAAACTGCTTGCCATATGTTCTACATCTTCCTTCTATCGTCATCGTCACCCATCATGCACCTCTTTCTTCCCTCTTTCTTTCCCTCTTCCCCTTCCCCCAATGCCGAGTAGCTGGCTAGAGGAATATACCTCAGGCCGACCTCTCGGCATTTCATGTCATTAAACTTCTTTCTCTCTCTTCTCTCTTCATTGTTTGGTTTCCATAGTTTGTTCTTATTTTTGGTATTCGACGCTTTCGTTGCCTTAAATGATATTGAGTGTTTTCGAAGCCCTTACTTTCGTAAAGTTTTTTCTAGTGTATTTCTTGCAAAACATTTAAGCAATATAACTGGTCCGCCCTTAGGATGCTATGTTTTTTTGAACAGAGGAGCTGTTCCTAAACCCTGTATGTCTCCGTGAAAACATTCAAAGCAGCGCAAAATTTTTTTGTAAAGTAATGAGTTTAGTGTAATTGTTTTGCCAAGTGATCGTTCACACCAATAACCCGTATGTTAACTTCGATTAAAAGAGGGAAAAATAAATATTCTTTTTAGCCAGAGAGGTACGAGTATTATAATAATAATAATAATAATAATAATAATAATAATAATAATAATAATAATAATAATAATAATAATATTTATTGTTGCCATCTTACAATAATCGTACATCAGAAGGCAGGCCCGTCAAAGCCAACGAAGTGGCTTGCGTGACTTGGCCCGGCATGTCGGCAAACAAAGTCAAAATGGCAACATGTACAGAAATGACAAGCTCGTGAAGATCATCACACAAAATGAAACAGAAAATCAGCTGAAATCAGTGACAAAAGAAATACAAGAAACAAGAAAAGAAAAATGCAGTATTATACATATCTTACAGTGCCTTCAACATTTTTTTCAAGTTTCGTTTCGAAGTTGCAGTAAATATATGATCAGGAAGGTCATTGAATATTCTTGGGACATAAGCATACCTACTAGCCTTACCAAATCTTGTGTTGCAGTGCGGTACTACAAAACGCAATGTTTTCCGCAGTGCACGGGGAGCAACATATTCTTGTTTGAAATCAGGGTTCCAAAAATGTCTTACCACAACCGTTTGAGTGAACAAAGTTTTAAATGACGGAAGACCCAGATGTATAAATAAGTTCACATTGTCGGCCGAGGAAGAGTTATAAACAATGGACTTCAACATATTTTTTAGAATACTGTCAATTCGACAAAGCCATCGAGATGAGCAAAACCCGAACAATGTAATGCCATAACGTAATACACTGTATGCTAAGGCGTGCATGATAGTGATTTTTACAGGCATCGGAACAATGGATTTAATATTAAAAAGCAGCGAGGAAACACTTCTGAGCCTGCCGCAAAGATACGTCATGTGATCATTCCATGAGAGGTCACTGTCAAAGAAAACACCAAGGTATTTAATGGAGTTAACATATTCTACAGGGGCACACTGACACGATTGGCAAGTACGACAGTGTAGAAACAAGGGTAAATTTGTAACCGTTGCTTTAAGTGGGTTTCTAAAACATAACAGTTTTGTTTTTTCTTTGTTTATTGACAAACAGTTGTTAGCAAACCAGGTCACTGCGTCGTACACACTCTCTTGAAGTAATGCAATTGCTTTTGAGTAACAGATATGTTTAGTTAAAAGGACAGTGTCATCTGCATATTGAAATATCATACACTTCGAAACAGCTGAAGAAAAGTCATTTATAAATATGTTAAAGAGAAGAGGAGACAATATAGAGCCCTGAGGCACTCCAGCTTTCAAGGGTAGTTTGTTATTTATGAATAACTCGTTGTCTAAAGATATCACCTGCGAGCGGCCGGACAAATAGTTTTTTAGGAACTGGTAAAATGGACCCCTGAAGCCGAGCAGGTATAGTTTTTCAAGCAGGAGTTCGTGGTTCACAGTATCAAAGGCTTTAGAAGTATCGAGAAACAACGCGCATGCAAACATGTTTTGTTCTAAAGCTGTGTTCAATTCATCGGAAAATTCCTCGAGCAGAGCAATGGTGCCCCGTCCCGCGACAAAGCCGAACTGACGACTCGATATAACTGAAAACTTATCTAGAAATGACGTCATAGTTTCTAAGAGAAATTTTTCTATTATTTGTGACATGATAGGCAAGATTGAAATAGGTCGGTAACTGTCCACAATACCTTTCTTTCCTCCTTTAAATAATGGAGATACAATAGCCGTTTTTAATTCCGCCGGCATTGTAGCCGTCTCTAGGAATCCATTAAGTATGACAAGAAGAATACGCGATAGTGCGTTGAAGTTTCGTTGGAGCAAAGATGCCGATATACCGTCTATACCAGCTGGCTGATGTCGCCTAAACCCAGCAACTATTCTTGCGAGTTTGTCGAATGTTATCGTTGGTAAGAACGCGGAAGCCGATAAGATTTTTTCTTTTCCAGAGCGGCCAGCCGGCACCATTGAAGTTGCTCCCGAAACGCGCGCGAAATGTTGATTGAAGATTGCGGCTGTCTGTGCAAGATCACATGGGAAAGTGTCAGCTAGCTTTGAATTATTAGTGTCTTTCCCGCGTAGGTGGTTTATCAGTGACCACGTCTTTGCCGGATTTCGAACGGATAATTGAAACTGACGTTGAAAGTAGCGGCGTTTTGCGCATCGTATAAGGGCGACGACTTTATTCCTTGCGCTTCTGTAGCTAGCGCGAAGCTCAGCATTGTTAGGAGTTCGTTTAAGCCGTTTCCACAGCAAGTCTCGGTAGGCGATTGCATTCATTATATCCCCGGTAAGCCAGTTATGATTTCTTCTCTGTTTAGTTAGAACAATTCGAGTGCAGGCTTCTTGAAAGCTGCGTATTTTCGAACTGAATTGTTCATAAATAAACACTGGCACTCCGGAAACAATCAGTGAAGACCAGTCGAACCTGCCAATCATTTCATCCAATTTGCGTTGATCAACAACGATAACGCGCGTCCGCCTATCTGAGCTATTTACTTTCCAACGTTGAGGTGTGTTAAAAAGACGCCTCAAGCTGAAACGACAGACAGTGAAATAGTGGTCTGCTAAGCGTTGCGTAATCACGCATGAATGCAGATCATGATTAGGCGCCCGTGCGGCGATGTGGTCTAAACAAGAATGCGTTATTCGGCCATTCACAATTTCTTCTCGTGTGAAGGTGGTGACCATGCTTTCGAGGCCAAAAGCAGAAAGGGCAGATAAATAGTCTGACACTTGAGCTTTGCCTGGGCATAATATGTCAATATTTAAATCACCGGTGAGGCAAAACACCTCCTCATAACTGAAACGCTTCAAAACAGTCTCTAATTCTATTATAAAGCGACTAACGCTGTTTGCAGGAGGCCGATAGATCGCTAACAAAGTAAGAGTGGTCTGAAGAAAGCTTACATTTAAACACAGGCATTCGGCATGAGCCAGATCTACATCAATGCATGATACTGCGTACTTTTCATTCACAAAAACTGCAATTCCACCCCCTCGACGGTGTAAACGAGTGATAAATTTTTCACTGTAACCTTTTATGGCAAAAAACTGTGTGCTTGATTCGGGAATATTTATTTCGGTTAGCACAAATACATCTACAAAATTTCTGGCATCTTCTGCAATATGTTTAAACTCATCCCAGTATTTACGTAGACTGCGAATATTTATATTGACCAAAGTAAAATCTGATTCGGAATTCGGACCGAAGCTGTCCTTAAAAGCTCGAAAACTCGGAAAATCAAGCAATACAGACGGATACATATTCATTGGATTTTTTCAACATCCATTTCATTGGTAATGCGAATGAGTGGAGAGACTTCGTCCTTCTTAGCGAAGATTTTGCCTGCTCTCACCCACACGAACTTGTACTTGTGTAGCTTGCCTGCGGCCCGGGCAAGCCAGAACAGATGCCGATTTGCCTTGGTTAGATTGTCATTAAAGTAGAGCTTCGGAAGTACTTTGGATTCACAGAGCTGTCGAAGCTTTCCACGAGCCCTCATCCAGTTTTCTTTCATGTTTACCGTTAAGAAACGAACCAAGACTGTAGGGACACTGTCTGTTTTGCCAGAAAGTCGGTGGACAGCAACGACGTCAGTATCAACAGAAAATTCGGGTAAATCAATTTTATCAGCCAGATCATGCAGTATTTTTTTCAAGTCTTCCTTATCAGCAACCGGCAAGCCACGAATTTCCAAATTTGCCTTTCTGCTGTGCTGTTCAGATTCATTTTGATCGTGCTGCAATCGTTGCAAAATCTCAGCCTGCACACGGACAGTCTCATTTAACTTCTGAATTTCTCTGTCTCTGGTCTTGGCTGCTTCTTCAGACAACTTGAGCTGTTCACGTGTAGTCTCGTACTGCTTTGACAAGAAAGTGACGGCGTCTTCAAGGTCAGAGACGGTCTTCGACAGCTTTAAGAATTCGGCTTTCAGAAACAAGAGCGAGTCAACCTTAGAATGCAGTGCCGGTAGTACTTCTAAGCTTTTTTTTACGTCCTTGATTTCCGCAACAAGAGCTAAAATAGCGTCGTTATTGCCTGCCGCCTGCGTTGAATCCGACTGGGATGAAGAAGGTTGCTTTTTGTTCGCTCTGCAGGTCTTGCATACCCAACCCTCACGTTTCGCCTGTCCCATAGTGTTAAAGGTATTAGGGGCAATACCCGAGCAAGTCTGTCCGAGATGATATGAATGTTTGCATTCACAACACGCCATAATACGCCCATCACTAGGCAGACTTTTTTGACAGGCAATACAAAGGCTGTCTTCGGACATCGCGACACGTTATAAGAGCAACGCTTGGCAGTCGACAGCACTTCACATACAGTGAGAAGCAAAAGATTACAAAGGAAAATATACCTGTGGAAGTACAGGCGATCAGTTTAACAGGCCACTGTATCGCTGCCGACTGCGAAGCGGTCTGGGTTGAGTGGGCGTTTTATGCTGAAACGCCGGGTCAGCGTTGCCAGAAGAGCAGGATCCAGGCGATGAAATCAGCCGAGCAGTGTCGGTAGGCGTCGATGGGCGCACTTCTGCCAATCCAGCGGGAAAACCTTCAGCAGGCCAGGTGATCTGTGGAAGTACAGGCGATCAGTTTAACAGGCCACTGTATCGCTGCCGACTGCGAAGCGGTCTGGGTTGAGTGGGCGTTTTATGCTGAAACGCCGGGTCAGCGTTGCCAGAAGAGCAGGATCCAGGCGATGAAATCAGCCGAGCAGTGTCGGTAGGCGTCGATGGGCGCACTTCTGCCAATCCAGCGGGAAAACCTTCAGCAGGCCAGGTGATCTGTGGAAGTACAGGCGATCAGTTTAACAGGCCACTGTATCGCTGCCGACTGCGAAGCGGTCTGGGTTGAGTGGGCGTTTTATGCTGAAACGCCGGGTCAGCGTTGCCAGAAGAGCAGGATCCAGGCGATGAAATCAGCCGAGCAGTGTCGGTAGGCGTCGATGGGCGCACTTCTGCCAATCCAGCGGGAAAACCTTCAGCAGGCCAGGTGATCTGTGGAAGTACAGGCGATCAGTTTAACAGGCCACTGTATCGCTGCCGAATAATAATAATAATAATAATAATAATAATAATAATAATAATAATAATAATAATAATAATAACCAAGGAAGTAAAAACGACGAACTGCTAAAGGATAAAAAAATCAAGGCAAAAAGAAAAACAATTCAAATCAGTATGCAAAAAATATTCAATAGAGGCTATTAGAAGTAAATTAAAACATGGTACCCGGGGCCGTATTTTTCAACTACACATTTTATTTTCCAGTCATACTGCCCATTTTCGTTGGCTTGGAAATACCGTCGACATTGGTTACATTGCACAAGGTGTGATTAGAAAAAAAAAAGAAATGAAAGATTAACTGGCTACTCCTTTACCTTGGCAAGGCTTGTTGGTATAGCATACTAGAACTTGGATTGCGCAACATTTTCACTGGACACACAAATTATAAACACACACAGCAGAGCGCTACTTGCAACTATCAATTTATTCCCTTGTCAGTGGAATAGATACAATAAGGTACAAGAAGAGCAACAAGAATGAAAAAAAAGAACATCCACCAATACCACACATAGCACACCGCCTTAAAAAGGTGGCGGAAAAGGGCAATGTCCGAGTTGTACTCACGGCACCGGATAAACTCGGGAAACTTTGCAAAGTCGTCAGTGGCTCCACTCCCGGAAAACCACCCTGCCCAATTAAACATGAGCTGCCTTATGTGGAGTGCAGGACAAATGCGGTGTGCAGAATTTCGCTGGCGTGCGCATGTTGCTACATCGGTCAAACTGGCCGGTGTATCAACGTTCGTCTATTGAAGCACAAGCTGCTTGTCGAGGCACCATCGGGATTTGGGCAATTGGCGGCACATTGAAAGCGCTGTGAGAATGAATGCATGCCGCTCTTTGATAAGACTCAAGTGATTACTTCTAGCACAGATCAGAAAGAGCGTGAAATACTCGAGGCCTTCTCTATTCAAGGGGAAAAGCAGACCTGCGTCAGCAAACCAAACTTATCTTTGACAGCAAAAGAAATCTAATTCTTGCACAATAGGGTTCCATTGCGCATGTGCTTCAGGGATTGATCTTGTAGCACACGTCTTTTTGCCTGTATATTTGTGTCCACCAAAGAATAAAGCCACTTGATGTCTAGCGTTCGGTGTGCCTTTTTCATGTTCCAGTCCGTGTCCATTTTTTACGCGCTAGTGCAATGTCCACTTATACGAAAAACCAATACCGAGCAGGCTCTTTCACATGATCATCTAGCTGCGCTCGACATCGCAAAATTTCAATTAGGGAGTGAGGAAATCTATTTCTTTTGCACTAAGAGAAACAGACTGCATGCTTACGCACATACTTCCAATGCGGGCAATCTCGGCGGCTTCGATAATCTCTGGCGTCATCTGGCTTTGATCCCACTGCCACTAAGCCGTCGCGCTGGGATCGCAGGCAACGGCGTGTGTAGGTTTCACAACAGCTTGATGAGGAATACCAGTTGTTTCCCTCGAGTCTGGCTTAATTCCTCTACAGTAGACTTACGTTAGGTTGACTCCGGTTAATTAGCTTTTTCGGTTTATTCGATGTCGATCGAAGTTTCCGGCCGGGGCACATGCATTTCTATGGGCCAAAAGCTTCGTTATTTCGATCTTAAAATTGGCCTTCGCCAGATAAT
The DNA here is from genome assembly GCF_038994185.2 of Dermacentor albipictus. Classification (NCBI taxonomy): domain Eukaryota; kingdom Metazoa; phylum Arthropoda; class Arachnida; order Ixodida; family Ixodidae; genus Dermacentor; species Dermacentor albipictus. Next base: position 69,322,034 of record NC_091821.1, on the reverse strand, counting down.
TGGAACTGGATCAGTCAGCACGCACGCACCCGACCTTTATGGTAACCTCAATAGCAACCCTTTACTTGCAGCTTCTGCCTCGTCTGTGCTTAACGGAGAGTGAATACGTTGAGCCACGTCATCGCTCGCCGAAAACATCTATTTACGGCCCACCCTAGGAAGGTATTCAAGCAATTACCGCAGCTCAGAATATTTGATTATGGTGTTTACCTAATTCTAACGCGCGCCATCTCTCTCTCTCTCTTCTTTTGAAGAACATTGGGTTGAAGATTGTCTGCGCTTGCAGTCGGACACGAAACCAAGCCGCCTTCACATAATAAGCATAATTTGTCGCATAACACAGTTGTGCAGCGGTGAACCTGACTTTAAAGTTGTGTGACAAAGCTTACTTTATGAAACCGGCCAGCCATTGTGAAACAATTTGTTTTACTAAAAAATGAGGGACGTGTTAGATTTATACTTTGTTTAGAAGTTTTAATGTCTTTTTTTCGTTAATTTATTACTTTGGCCTCATAGAAAATGGACGCACCTTTGATTTGGGGGCGTGTTACAATCTGGCAAACACTGCTAAATGAATCAGCGGTGTGTTTTGGTGTTTCTTTTGCGTCTTGTTTAGGTCAACCCGCCGGATAATTCGATCAATTGCATCGTTCCATTCAAAGGGGAACTGTATTCAAGGACGTGGACTGTATTTCAAGATGTGCGCATCACGGACCTGCAACATGTTGAGCCTTGAAATCTGTAGTATACAATAACGTGCTAGTTTTCTGGTGCGTATTGAATCTCAGTGAGTATACAAGGTGTCCCACGTAACTTGAGCCAATAATTTACAAATTAAAGGCGCGTCAGAAGTGAATTGAACCGAACGCATGCTATTCGTACAGGCCTATATAGTAACGCAGGCATTTTTTCCCCATAACTCACTAATTAGGTTTAGCTACACAACCTTTTAATAATTGGCTGAGGACCCCAAGTATGATAAGCAGATTCGTAGAGCACCTTCAGAAACCACCGATCGAGTTGTTTCCTGTACGACGCGTCTCACGTAGTCCTTTCTTCCGCGTTGCAAAGAAAACTCGCGAAATACAAAAAAAAAAAAGCCACGTGGCGGCGCGCTTGCGCACAGGTGTGGTGCTGCTCTCAAGCGTGCGTTCGGTGAACAAGGTCGGCTCCCGTCGGATGACGGCACAAATGCATGCGGCTGGGCGAGCGCTGCCGTTGAGGTAAAGAAGGCCCTGCCGCTTCCTCGTCGCCAATCACGATGCGGCCGGCGTTGTTCACCGAACGCACGCTTGAGAGCAGCACGATACCACTGCGCAAACACGTGGCTTTTTTCATATTTCGCGGCCTTCCTTTGGAACCCGGAAAAAAAGAACTAAAAAAAAATTACGGTGTTTTACGTGCCAAAACCGCTTTCTGATTATGAGGCAAGCCGTAGTGGAGGACTCAGGAAATTTCGACCACCTGGGCTTCTTTGACGGGCACCTAAATCTATGTACACGGGTGTTTTCGCATTTCGCCCCCTTCGAAATGCGGCCGCCGTGCCCAGGATTCGATCCCGCGCCCTCGTGCTCAGCAGCCCAACACCATAGCCACCGAGAAACCACGGCGGGTGAAAAAAGAACTACGTGAGACGCATCGTAAAGGAAACAATTGGATCGGTGGTTTCTGAAGGTGCTCTATAAATCTGCATATCATAGTTTTGGTCCTCGGACAATAATTAAAAGTTGGGTAAATAACCTAATTGTTTAGTGAGTTGAGGCGAAAACAAAGAATTGCCTGAGTTACTAAAGGCCAGTGCGAATAGTATGTTTTCGGTTGAATTCGCTTTCGACGCGCCTTTCTTTTTTAAAATCTTGGCCCAACTTACGTGGGACACCCTGTAGAGCCAAAGCGCTGTGCACAAGAATAGGTAGACAAGTCAACAAAAGACTAAAGGTTGCGAGCCATTTTCAATCGGTGTTATATCAGTACACGTTGTGTGTTGTGAGCCTTTTGTACCGTGTAGAGCAGGACACTTGTTTTGCGGCGTTTAGCAACAAGAAATTACCAGCCGGAAAAAAAATAAGAAGAAACAGCAATTGGAAAAAATATAAGAAAAAATACATGCGGCCGTCGGAGGCCCATTCTCTGGCAGCTACATCGAAAGGCCGACTGATGCATCGATATTTCTTTCATTCGATGTGTGTATCGTGAATAATATTGCGGGTTGGATTTTCATTATTATTCTCCATCAGTGTCTGCATATCACGTACCGGTGTTCAGCCGCATTGTTTGCAGTGAACTGCCGACAAGACCAAATAAAAAATAAAGGAAGAAACTCGGCAGATTTCAGTAGTATCTCTGGTGCTAAACTTGTTACTGCGACTTCCGTGGACTTTCACGGCTGACAGCCTCATCTTCTGAAAACCTATTGTTTACCGTGCACACCACGCCCTTCTCGTCTGCCTACAATATTGCCGCCGAAATGCACGCGCACAGGCGCCACCCCTGTCGGTGTCCGTGTGAGGCGCGACACCTTGCAGAAATGACCAAGCACGAACGTTGCACGATCCCGCAGTGGTTAGTGCGTCCCGCTCTGCAATGAATTTTGCCGCAGGGACACGTGTTGCAATCGCTGTAGAACCGGAGGCCATAGCTTTGTCATTTTTTTTTGTTCGTGCCCTCCACGCGCTTTCGCGACCTATGTTGAGTGCGGCTGCCGATGTGAATGGTCGTACGACAGATCGCACCCAAAATCGCACCATGTGTTTCGGGCTTTAAACTGGCCTTTTCAATTGACTTCCTCCCTTTCTTATTTCTTTTTCTCTCTTTCCCTCTCTCTGAGAGCATTGGCGAATGTGTGTGTGCGTGTGACAGAGATAGAGAAGCAGACAGCGACTTCCATAAAAGCTGGAAGCTGTTAGCTTTGCACTGCTACTCCAGATGAAGGAGCAAAGAGTAAGGTGGCATAGCAATTGAAAACACATACTTAGATCGTCTAGAATGCCTCCATAAGCTCAGATATTCTGCAAGACAAGGACCAACAAGTTCGCTGCGCGCAACATGCACTCGCAGTTTCCATAAAAGCCTACAGCTTCCTCTCAAAGCACAAGCTGTGTCACGACCGGCATTTAGAGAAAGTCCGTGAGGCGAGTAGCTGCTGTTGAACTCTGCGGATCGCGGCAACAGCGTGCTTAAACAAGGGCTAATGGTGCGTAAATTATTCCGCAGGCTTAACCTATGTGCAAGAGGGCCCTCACGGTCTGACTGCTGCTACGACATGAATATTTTTCTAGCGTTTTTTTTTTCTCCCTGTTCTTTTTTTTTTGTTATTGTTACCGCCGCCTTCGCGTATCGGAATGATATGACCCGAAAACGAGCAATGAACCGACGCACAGTAACACAGGCATAGACCATGCGTTAGGGGCTTTAAAATTTTTAAGAGAGACGACGTTTCTGTCGACTGCTCCGTGAGGAATTTGCGAGAAATGAAAGGTCAATCCCCCTGATCTTGCGCAGCCCCTGTTGATTGGCGTTAACCCCTGGGCCACTTAATTTTGGACAAGTCGGAGCTTTTTCTGGCCGCTGCTTTCACGCCTAGAGCAAGTTCGCTGTTCCAGCATAACGGAAACTTGATATTTGAGCTCGGTAGCGCACATCGGAAACTTCGTTCCCCCATGGTCTGTTTCTTCAGCGGCTCGTACGTCAATATCACTCGAACGACGAAAACAGCCGCCACGACTGAAATATCAAGCGTGGTGGGAGAAGACGCCTGCGGTCTGTTTTCTCCCTGTAGACGCATTCATTTCGCGATAAATGCGTTCGTGGAGTGTGCAATCTCACCTTTCATAAATTTTGAGCCAATGGCTGCTTTCTGAAAGAAGGAAACAAATGTGCAAACCGCTATATATATATATATATATATATATATATATATATATATATATATATATATAAATGTACGAGCCTTGCATGGTTTGTCGTTTAGCCCGTTGGTCAGCCTACGTTATTAAGCACAAAGAAGTTGTGCTCATCTGATAACGTCCGCTTGTCGAAACATCATCGTCCGGCTGAAGCTCCCTTGTTGGCCCACTGTTAATGGCAATCAAAAAGGCATACGTACGTGCACTTTTTCCTATCTTAAGAGTACGAATTCAGTTATGTTCGGTGCAGTTACTATACTCTACCTCGTCTGCAAAACCATTAATAGAGAGTGGAAATAAAGAATGGAGGATAGGGATATTACCTTGAAGAGCAGTCCGGTTCGCTGCTTTACACAGGAGGAACGAATGCCGTATACAAAGCTAAGAGGAACGGAAGGCATAGTCATTGCATGGAAGTCAAAGAACAGCATCACGCAGTCAAAGGCGCTCCCGATGCCAATAATTCTCAAAACACACAAGAGCGCTTTCACTGCCTTATGGGCGGGTGAGCGGCGAGATCGGTGTTCGAGAACTTCGTGAACAGATTGTGGTCCAGTCACCACAAGACCTGTAATGTATGGCACCAACACAAGCTCAGTGACAGCTGCAATTGCTGCCGTTAGTAAACGAAGGTGCATTATTTGAAAAGTTCATATAAAGTATTGCTCAATGAGCACGCATATTTGCATATAGGATGTTGCACGTCACACATCTAGATTGTTATATGTCCATCATGCTATAGTGCTGCTCGCGAAATTGGATATGCCGTGGCTCGTCGATGTGGCTTCATCTTCATCAGTTTTAAATTAAAAATATGTAAGAAAAGGTAACTTTTATGAAGTAAAGCTATGCCATACGATAAATAAATCAACTGCAGGTGGTCGTGGTTAAAGTAGAGGGCTTCACCACCAGGCATCATTTGTGTTAGATGGTGTTAGATCATTTGTTAGAGGCGTGGGTTGATGATTTTAAAGCCAAGTGAGTTTATTTACAATTTGTGCGTCCTCTTTGTGAAGCCAGAAATTACGGCAACGCGAACATGACGTATAGTCAAGGTTCATGTGAAATATTTATTTATTTATTTATTTATTTATATATTTATTTATTCATTCATTTATTTATGTATTTATTTATTCATGTATTCATTTATTTATTTTTGTTCTGAGGGCTGGGGGTGACTGATGGGTGTAAATATTCGAAACATCACCTACGTGCGTAGCCAAGTGAGACGGACAAACAGACGCTATTGAAAGAGCGCAGTACGGCGAAAAACGTCTACTGCGCTTTGTTTCGTCCTCGATACTTCCTTTGGTATGGTTTTCTTTCTGTCTTAATTTTTTTACCTCTCCTGGAAAACACGCTTATTTCTTAGCTCGCGGTTGTCGCTGTGTTGTGGACCTCCATAAGCGCACTTCCTTTCGCGAGAAACAGGGAGCCATCCACCCAATCGAAGAAGAAGAAAGAAAGAAATGAGTGAAACAAGCGCCCGGTTGAAACCGTCGAGATGTCGTCCGCACGACTACACGAGACACTGAGAAGGAAACTAGAAGAAACGAGCGGAAAGGAAAATCCACGGAAGACGGGAATAAGGCAGCCGCAATGAGCGCAGCGACCGTGCCACACGAAACAGCGCCGGAACGGTGCGCTTGCTAAGTCAATATAAGGGGACCGAATGAGCCTAAGGTGTGGGGGCCTCGTGGCAACGGCTAGGGCGGCAGCGTCCTCCTGCGCAGCTCCGCGGAGAGGTAGCTGTGTGATGCGCGGGGTGGCGTGAAAATGAAGCCAGCTACTGCTGTCGCTTCCCGCGGACATTGGCTCAGGCTCTGCACATAACGGAAGGCAGCCACTTTGCTGGCGGCACCTGACATGGAACTCGCCGCTGTCGACCGGCCGAGGAGAGAGGCGGAAGAAACGGCCGCAAGAGTGAGGCGTAGTTTGCGCTCAAGGAAGAGCCGAGTTAGGCCTATAGTCCCCTTACAGCGCCAGGCTAATGAAAACAGAGTGTAACATCGTTGGCTTGGAATGTCTCAACGACTTTGCTCCTCGAAGCTGGCGGCTCTGCACTTTTACGCGCCGTTAGAGAAGCGGTTTTCTGAGACTGTGTATTAGGGGAAGCTGGGTCGAGATGTGACGAGCGTTAATGGCGCTGACACCTCTTGACGAGGCTCGTCTTCACGGAAGCGTTTACTCTGCAGAGGTGTGTCTGGCTGACACGTTTAAGCAATCCCTGGAATGTTTTCTGTCTATGTGCTCTTCTTCTCTTCCTGATGTCTCTTTATTTATTGACCGTTTAAATGATTATCTCAAGGTATGGCCCCACTGTTTGGCTTTATTAGGAGACGACATGAGTATTACGTTTCTGCAAGTTAGGTCCTCTTTGAGGCCATCTGACACCAATACTCCCTGAACACTGCTTTTCCGCGCAACGCAAAATAGAAACACCCCATAAACTTTTTTATGTGCAAAAGGCGTTTCATTAATTGAACGTGTGGTTGAGTTCGCTAGTAGAAATGCATCCATGATATATGAAAAACTTATGCACAAAACAATGAACTTGCTTGCTCTAACGCAATGAGTCACTTATACCTACACAGCTATTCAACTTCATTTATCGTTGATGAAAGCACGCACTCTCATTGAAGAAATGTGGACGCATTTTCTTAGTAAGGGACACGCTATACGTCAAATTGGGCACAGTATATCTAAAAAGATGCGCAAGCTGTGTGCATATCTTGCACAAAAGAAGCCTCAAATGTTCTTCATTGTGCTCACCGTGGGGCGCAGTAATAAAGGATCATGCAATAGAAACAATAATTTCAACTTGACTGGGAAAACTTTATGAGTGCAGAAGCTTCGCAAACCAAAAAGGGTACGAAAACTAATATCATATTGCCATTTTCGAAGTTCCCAAATCAGCTTCATGTAACATCATTGGCTGTGCTAACCTCTTCTCCGGGCTAGTCACATGTTTACGGCATGGTAGTAGCAGCAGTGTGGTTCTTAAGCATACCTTAAGAACCTTGGTACCTTAAGCATACCACATGAAAGATAAGTGTGGAACAGAAGAAATCGAGAAGGAAATCTGAAAAGTTCTAGGATGTCAGGCACACGGGCAGGGTAGGTTTAGCAGGGGAGCTAGACGCGACCGAGTAGCCCTGTGTCCAATAACAAGTCCAGAAAAGCTCGTAGGCACGGGTCTGCGAAATGCTCGTGAGCTCACCGTGGAGAGGAGAGGTTGCGAAGTTGTGGATAGGAGTTCAGTGCAATGGTAGGTCTCCTAGAGTTCGCACTGGTATCTGGATGGCATTGGAGGAGAAGGTGTTAAAGAGTGGCAGTCCACGCTAGCCGGGGAGTCGATCTGACCTTGGCGAAAGCTTTGCCTGGTTCTGCGAAGACAGGCGATGCGTAGCCTCACCAGGAAGCATATTTCCGTCCCGGAGAGTTTCTTAGAATGCAGGGGCTGTGATGGATGACAAGCTGCCATTCTCGCGCCAGGATGTTGGCCGATGAGTTTATGATTAATGAGTCGTTTACCATTGTCAAAATGTGGGGTCAATGAAGAGCTGGTGTCTTGGGGTTTGTGAGCCGCTTTGTCTCAGGTATCCACCTCCTCATTGGCGGAAATGCCTAGAGACGAAACATACCGAAGACAGATATCGCATTTCCTGCCGGAAAAAGCCTGCAGTTTCACCCTCAGTGCCTGGAAGATGGGCACCCACCGATGGTCTGAGCGTCGCATCATCTTGAGGGCCCCTCTAGAGTCCGAGAGAGTGACTGCAGAGGTGATGTCCTGGTTGTCCAGGAGGAAGTCTGCTGCCAGAAGAATGGCAGCCTGCTCCGCCATCGTGAAGGTAGCTGCGAAACTAAGTTTTCCTTGCTTCGTGAAGGCGTACTCAGGGATGACACTGGCTGCGGCTGCCTGCCCAGAGAGTCGGGAAGGACGAACCCATATCTATGTATATGGCGAACCCTGCCAGCCGGATTCTGCTCTATATGTCCAGCAAGCAGCCTTCTGTTGGAAAGCGCAGACTGATGCGTTGCGCTTCGTGGTTTTCCCAGACAGAGAAAGGAGCATGACATTTATGTTATACTGTGTGCTCTTCTATAAATGCGTAAGCGTTTCCATGCCTACCCAAAGAGTAATCCCATCCATCCGTCCGTCCGTCCGTCATGTAAGACGATCGCTTTCTGGATAGGGCCTCCAGCAGCGTGCTACTTCGACGGAAACTGATCGCCGAGAACTCAGCGCACACGAAGCTTACAGCGCTCGGCGCACTCTGCCCCCATTGCAGATCGCTTTCAATATATATGTACCACGCGTCTCGCTTCAACATGAACAAAGCGGCGAGAACACAGCACACACAAAGCTATCAGCACTCTGCGCACTCTATCCCCATCGCAGATTTCTTTCAAGATAGGGCCCACGCTGCCGCGCCATACGCAGCCGCCGCCGGAGTACGGTTGATCGCGGTTCGTAAAGGTTCGTAACGGATGGATAAGACGCTAAAGAGCGATAACGGTTTTTAATGATCCGAACGTCATTAGCACAGCTAGCCCAGCCACCTGCAGCAGTTTGATTGCATCATCAATTTGCCTTACGCCGCCGTCCACAGCGGCTCATGTCGCCAGCGCTGTCGCTTATAATGGTTGGATGAAGTTTCATAACATTGATAATGACACTGGGCTGCGTTGAAATGAGCAAGTGGCAGCCTTCTTACGCAAACTTAGACAACTCCCAGAGAAGTTACCCGCCGTGGTTGCTCAGTGGCTATGGTGTTGGGCTGCTGAGCACGAGGTCGCGGGATCGAATCCCGGCCACGGCGGCCGCATTTAGATGGGGGCGAAATGCGAAAACACCCGTGTGCTTAGATTTAGGCGCACGTTAAAGAGCCCCAGGTGGTCAAAAATTTCTGGAGTCCTCCACTACGGCGTGCCTCATAATCAGAAAGTGGTTTTGGCACGTAAAACCCCAAATATTATTATTATCCCAGAGAAGTTTCTGCGTGAACAATTTTTATATTTGTTTCGCACACTTTTAAAAGGATAGGCAACAAACCTTATTCGAATTACATCACTGCAGGTGAATTATCTGCCCCGGTGTACATCCTCTGCAAAAAAAAGAGCAATTCATTCACTAAATAAACTAACTACGTTTATAACTTCTTAGTAACAAGGTTTATATTGAAAAGTCTAAGGGAATCGTCATAAGAGTCTAGCTCCCTGTTTCTACAGTTCAGAATGGCCATGTAGACCGAAATAAATGACATCAAATTATTCCTTCAATGTACGTGATTAGGTAGTGGCCCAGCGAAACACGCCACTTCGTCGAAACCCTCCGCGACATAAAATTGTGGCGTAAAATAAACCCGCCACCGCACTTGCCTTTTAGCCCGATCTTATTCCGATTGACGCTGTGTGAAACTCGTGGATTGGATGTATAGTCCCTTCAGTAGCAAGGGCGAGACGGGACGCTTTATCGCGCCATACAACGAAGGTTCATTTTACGCCGCCCCACTACGTCACCCGGGAGTTTTACTGTGAGCCGAGCTTCGCAGTGCGGCGTGCGTAATCAGGAAAATCGAACGATTAATTTGACAACAGTCATTTCTGTTTACGTAGCCGTATTGAAATGCAGAAACATGGAACTAGATCTTCATGACGATTCCCTTCAACTTTCCAATATAAGCGTATGCCGTGATTTTTCAAACCAAAAAGGTAACTAATGCGACTATTTATTTAGGGAATGAGTTGGTTTGGCTTTTCTTGCAAATGATTTCCACCTGGGCAGATGATTTATCTGTAGCGACATGATTTTAGTAACCCTTGTACGCTTTAAAGAAAGTGTTCCAACGTTCAAAAAAAAGAAACTTACCGTACAGATGTTGATCCCATGCATTTTAAAGATAGAAAATGCTCACCGGGGCGACTTTCGAGAACTACCTCAAATATGTGGCACTAGTGCGAATCCCGTAACGTCACACTGACGTTATGGGTGCGATGTGAAAGTAGCCAATATTTTTCGCCCGACGAAATCGAGATAAAGGAAGGAAACGGATTGCGCCAGTCTGTACTAAATTAACACTTCTATTGAGCGTCCCCTTAAATATTTTCAGATATTAAGATTTCTCCACTCCTCCTTAGTCTTGATAACTTTTGTCTTCAGCTCGGCTTTCGCAACGACGCCACGTGTAAAGGTAGATCCCCTCTACGATGTACGCGTGCAGCCTTTAGCCTTGATCGTTGCACAAGCAAGCACTACAGGCTCCACTTTTAGGAAAGTCGTTGACCGAGGACTGAGTGACTGCTGTGGCTAATGGGCGCCGTAAATTTCTAAAGGAGCCATCTTTGATAATCTGCGCGGCGTTCCTATAGCGCAGCGTGCGTGGATCAATAAGCGCGGCATTTGGCTTGCCGGCAACTGCTCAGCACCTTGAGCCTTCTATTTTTGACATTCTTGCTTTATTATCTTTCGTGGTGCGATCATTACTGACAAAGTACCCCTAAACGCAAAAAGAAAAAGTGTTTTTCCCCAACTCAGTCGACTTACTTCGCCTCGCCTATACAATGCAGTTGCAACGAAGCGGTAGATGGTGAATTGTTGCGCAAGAGGGCATCTGTGACATACTGCTTACTAATGGCGGCTTCGGTGCGTTCTTCTTTTTTTCTATTTTGTCAATTAATATCAGTACCGTAGTGCGCGAGCAGTGATCGAGAAAGTGACTTTCTAACACTATTCTGCAGCTGTATTATCTGTATAATACCAGAGCAAAAAATATTTTCCTTTCCCCCTCCCTCTCAATCTCAATATCTTTACTGCATATTCAGTCACTAAAACAAATATAGGTGCGCTGAAGCATATAAAGCCCTCGTGTAGAATCTTCTTCAGATAAACGATGAGTGCGAAACATTATTGAAAGCAGCACCAGCGCAAAGCGCATTAAACTGCCGACAATCAGTAGGGAGCAAATGACACTAGGGAGCTGCATAATTCATAAACCATCCACGTGCATAACAAAGGCTTTCCTTTAGTTGAGCTGTCTCGGATTTTCCCTCGCTTCTGGTAAGATGTAATTTTACCGGAGGGAGCATCATGGTCGCTTCTGCACGCATCGAATCATTATTCTCATTACGAGTTAAGTCGTCAAGGCTATACGGTTATTCTCCTACCATCCGCGGTCGAATAGGCAAATTTAGAGATTGAATGTAAATGCTCTACAAGTATGTACGGCCGTCGCATGTCGAACAACGCATGTTTTTTTTTTTTTGATTCCACAGGTGCAAAAGAAAAGAAATACGGAAAGAAAAAAGCGGGAACAAGAAAGCCTTCTTCTTCAAAACGTGCGATGATGGAGTCCGTTAAACAGGCCACGAGCTTGAAAGTGAGCAAAGTACGTATCATAAGCCAGGCCGGTTTTTCTTTGGCTTACAATAGCCATTTGAAGGTAGCTGATGAGCCGTATGCATGTGACGCTTGCTAGCCAAGGCGGGGTGCGATAATCATAGTAACCTTGTATAGTGATCTGCCTTCATTCTCTAAAGCTTCTAAAAAACAACTTGAGCTAGCCGCTGCTTTGTCAGACTGGGATTTCGTAGCAAGAAAAAATATTGTGGTATCTGCCGTCCAATATAACTCTTGGCTCTATTACTTGCTCGAATTTCAAGAAGAAGAAAATAAAGATGAAGTTATACCTTCGTCTAAGCCTCTTGCCATAAATGCTGTCCAAGACAAGGCGGCAATGATGGCACCGGGATGCTGCGGCTTGTATAGCAAATCATGGCGTCTGAGATTGGTTTCTATCATAGAAAGGTGCGATGTGGACTTCGCTATGGATGCAGACGAAGGCAACTTTTTCGTTAACAATCAGGCCAGTAAATTTTTCAAGCGTTATATCAAACAATCGGAATAATGAAACACAATGCTGCTGTAAAGTATGAGTCAGAACAAAGTAGGAATAAGTGCAAAATCATTGTTTTTTTTTTCTTCTAATTTTAGAGGGCAGAATGTATTACACTCTATATTTCAACTTAAAGTTAGTATTCGAGAAAAAGTGGAATGTGAAAATCTTGGCTCCCATAGTTTAACTTAAAGTATTCCTGTTGTATCATTCTATTTCACTATTGGCAACAGTGCATTAATACAAATCGTTCTCACATACGAACGAATTTCATAAAATGTTTTAAAGCGAAGCTTTTTTTTGCCTCTTGCTTCGACTTTCCCGCTGCTGCTGCTGCTGCTGCTGCTATGGGCTGCTGCCGTCCGGCACGCCGCTAACGCCGGCCAGGTGAGGACGTAGTTGAAACGTACGCCACTAACGCCGGCCGCGTAGGGACGTGGTCGAGACGTGTCCATGTCACAAAAACATCAAAGGCATGCGCTGTCGGCGTTTTGTTTCGTGACATTTGTTTATGAGCTGTGATTCTCAAAATTCCGAGGAATAACTTTGTAAAGAATGTAAGACAAGGTTTGCGCCACGTGGAGGGCCTGAGCGGTTGTGGTACGGAATGATTATTCGCCGAGCGACGCCCGCGGCGTCGACACCGGATTTTCTGCGACACGGGGCCCTTAACGCTATCGAGTTAGTACATGACAGGAGTGTGTCACAAAGGAAAGACTACCAGAGACTCTCGTGTGAAGATTTATGCTGCGTCGCATCTCCACAATGCCCTCTGGACGCCTAACTAGGCGTGACCCCTCGCAAATGTGGTGCAGAAGCTGCCGCGCTTGCCTCCGTGCTCACCCACAACAGCAGCGGCAGTAGAGGGAGGAGGTGGAAAGAATGTTAGCGAGGGAATACAGATAGAGAGAGGGGGGGAGGCAGTTTTGTGAGCTACAACCCAGAATGGCGCCGAAGCGTGCACTTAGTGCCGACGAGACGAAGGCTAGCATAAAGCGTCGAGCGGAGCAAGAACAACAAACACAAACAGAGCAGGCAACGTGACATTTCACATCCCGTCACGACTGTTGTATGCCGTAAATATATCACCGCCAAATAACGTCAACGAACGCAAACAGCAGACAAAGCTTCGCTTACATCGATTCCCACAGTGCGTGGGATCTGCATTTTTTTTCTTCTTTTTTTTTTGCGAAGCTTTCTTTGCCTACCATTCCATGGTTAAGCATGCGTTCAACTGTGAATCGGTCGCTAGCCGGGTTTTCGCTGAGCAGATTCCCCTACACTCTTTAAGAGAACAAGAAAAATTAAGCACGTCCGGCGGTGGGATTCGAACCTCTGCCACTAGCGCGCCAGCGCTGTGTCTCACCATTAGCCCCTAATCTTTCTTTTTTTCCATGAGACTTATTACAGTGCATGAAGTTCAGTGAAAAATGCTCACCCGATGAACAAACCATAGGCACTATAAGGAACCAGTTTATTGCAGCCAAGATCGGGCTGTCATACGAAGATCAAGCTGTGCAGCTGATGATGATACACGCAGATGAGTAAGATGTAGAATGCATGATGATATGCAGAGATGATGAAGGTGAAAGTCAGGCATGTGTTGCGCTCACACTAATTCCCTATCACTGTGGAAGCGGCCGCCTGGCCACGCGGAAGTATTATGAAATGCGTCGAGTATATGGTTTCAAGCGAGAGACATGCACTATCTCTGTCCCACGGCAACGATGATCGGACGGCGTTCGAAGGGGCGAAAGGCGGTAATCAACAGGGGATGTCTGCTCAATGACCATGTACAGTACAATAAATCGAGTGAGGATATTTTTCCATAAGCCGTGAAGGCGCACAGGAGTCCAAAGAAGAACTTCGTCGCCCTGGAAGATGCCGGTGTTAATGTGTGTAACGTGACGGCAGTCCGCGAGGGGAGACAAAAAATATTCCCAGAAAGAAGCCGCTGGAGGTGCAGGAGTCGAAAGGAACCATACACCCAGAACGAAACTTCGTGAGCGGCGATAGAGGGAGAAAAAGGGAGAAAAAGCGGTGGTAGGTTGCGTAGCTGTGTTATAAGCGAATGTGGTTAAAAGGGTAAACAAAAACCCGGGGCACTTCGCCGACCAAATAAAGATTTAAAAGAAAAGAAGACGTTTCGGCTCCCACACGGGAGCCTTGTTCACTGGTAAAATAAACAAAGGTGCTCGAGCAGCTCGCTTAAATAGTCTAGAACACGTGACGCAGGCAGCGCGCATACACTGACGGCAGATTGCCATCGCTCCTGTTCAGAGTGTGTGGCGTAGTCTGGATCATGAGGGACTCAAGATAAAGGCGTCGAGATAGCCCTTTTTCCCTGGCAAGGACACGTGCCTTCCCCCAGTCGATTGCGTGGCCGCTTGAAGTGGCATGCTCAGCCAAGGCACTGGATTTCACATTTTCTTTTCTGACGTCATAATTGTGCTGTTTGAGACGCCTTTCAAAGTCACCAGTTTCGCCAATGTACACGTAGTCGCAATCCGCGCATGGGACAACGTACACAACACCTGGGAATTTCTCTTTTGGTAACTTGTCCTTAACATTGACGAGTGATTGCCGTAGTTTCTGGTTTGGAATGTGTGCCACTTGAACATTGTATGAACGCAGAATACGGCTTAGAGCTTCACTCGTGGACGGGATATAGGGTATTCCGGCGCGCTTTTGACTAGAGGCAGCATGGGGTAACTGCGGACGTGCCAATTGTCGTTCGACAGCATTCAAGAAAGAGCACGGGTAACCACAGGCTGATAGTTCCCGCCGTACCACGCTTACGTCGGATGCGTAGTCTTCTTGCCTCGTGCAGATTTTCTCCGCGCGTCGTAGAAGCGTCGAAACCACTGCCCTTTTTGTGAGAAGCAGGTTGCAAGGAGCCGAAATGCAAGTAGCGTCCTGTGTGAGTTGGCTTTCTGTAAACGGCGAACGACAAAGTGGGTCCCTTTCTTTCAATCAGCATATCAAGGAACGGAAGCTTGCCGTTGACTTCCTCGGGTTTTTGTTTACCCGGGTTTTTGTTTACCCTTTTAACCATGTTTCATCCCGACCAGACGGGCTTCCGTCAAACTCTGAACTTCATAAGCGAATGTCATGAACGGCAGGATTACATCCCAGTTCATGTGGTCGGCACGGATGTATACGTTGCAATCATGTCCGAGAGCTATGAATGAATTGCTCCGTCAAGCCATTGGTCCTCGGATGGTAACTTGAAGTCGTCAAGTGAATGGTGTCTGAGGCGCACAGAACTTTCGTAAAGGTGGTAGAGCGAAAGACCTTACTCCGATGCCTGAGCAGAATGCGTGGAGCTTCATGGCGTAAAAAAAAATGCGTAGAAAGAAATCGGCGACTTCAACGGCCGTCCCCTATTGCAGAGAGGCTGTCTGCGTGTAGCGTGTTAGATGTTCAATGGCCGTCACAATCCAACGATACGTATTTGAAGTTGTGGGAAGAGGGCCCTACAAGTCTATTCCAACGACTTCGAAAGGCGAAGCAGGAGACGGAAGAGGTTTCAGAAAGTCAGAAGGAGCTGTGGTCGGTCGTCTGCGGCTTTGACAATGAATACAGGAGGCGGCGTACTTCGCAAAGGCTGGCAAGGGGCCAGGTCAAGATCAGCGACTTCGTATTCTGTCACAAATCTTGTGTTAGCCTAGCTGACCGGCCATCGGATGATCGTGAAAGGCTTCGAGCACCTCACGTTGCAGAGAACGTGGTATGATCGGGACGCATTTGTTGCTATCGACGTAATAAATGTAGCGATGTAAAACCGCACTGTACGTCTTGAATTGTCGACGAAGTCGGGCGTTCGGAGGTGAAGAAGAACCTTCCATGCATTCGAGAATAGTTCGGCAGTTTGGGTCGACACATTGATGAGACACAAGATGGGCTGTAGGGTCATAGCCAGTTGAGCGTTGCGATGGGTAAGGCCGATGAAGATGAGTCGGGATGTACTCTAGTACGAAGAGGCGATGATGAGTCATCATGGTTCGGCCGAAGGTAGCGAGATAGAGCATCGGCGTCTTGATCTTTCTTTGGAGCCCTGCTGGTGACATCGAAATCGTATTCCTTTTAGCGAAGCACCCAGCGACCAAAGCAACCCGATAAATGCTTTAGCGATGAAAGCCACCACAGTGCGTTATGGTCGGTAACGACTGTTAAATGGCTGCCGTGAAAATATGGGGGAAATTTTCGCACTGCCCAAACAATAGCAAGGCACTCCGGTTTGGTTATGCATGGTGCACTTCTTCTCTGCAGCGGTTAGAGCGCGACTAGCGTAAGCAATTCACTCGTTCGCGGAAAGTGTTGTCACGTTACAGTAGAACGGCACCCAGATCATGACTGCTAGCGTCAGTGTGAAGGATGGTGGGCGCGCTCGGATTGAAGTGGCACAGAACCGGGTCCGACGTCAGGGCATGCTTCATCGCCAGGAAAGCACGTTCAAATTCGTCGGACCAAACAAAGGGCGCGTTACTTCCGAGGAGTTGATGGAGTGGGGACGCAAGCGCAGCGAAGTTGCGTATGAAGCGCCAAAATAGAAGAGAGTGTGCAGGTCTTTTTGAAGCTGCGAATAGCGAAATTCGAAGACGGCGACAAGCTTCTCAGGGTCCGGTCGAATACCTTCTTTGCTGACCTAAGTGCCCCAGAACTTTGATGGCCTTGCTGGCGAAACTGCGTTTTCTTGTGTTGAGCTGGAGGCCAGCGTTTTCAAAACATGCAAGGACTTCATGAAGACGTGGCAAATGTGGTTGAACGTGGTTGAAAACACTACAGTGTCGTCGAGATAGCATAAACAGATTTTGCATTTCAAACCGCTCAAGACATCATCGATCATGCGTGCGAAGGCGGCGAGCGCATTACCCAATCCAAAGGGAATCACAATAAACTCGTAGAGCTCATCTGGGGTGGTAAAGGATGATTTTTTTTGTCAGACTCCGACATTCGCATTTGCCAGTAGCCTGACCTAAGGTCAAGGCTAGAAAATATTCGGCGCCTTGTAGTGCGTCATCGATCCGTGGCAGGCGGTAAACATCTTTGCGCGTGATTCTATTCAGCGCACGGCAGTCGACGTAAAAACGCACTGAACCATCTTTGTTCTGCACTAGAACAACTGGGGAGGACCACGCACTCGAGAAAGGACGTATGATATTTCGTTGAAGCATGTCTGATACGTTTTTGTCGACGATTTTGCGCTCTGTAAGAGAGACGCGATATGGGCGCCGGTGAACAGTTCGGGAGCCATCAGTCTGTATGCGGTGAGTAGCGGCGGGTAGTCATACTGAGGACGGGCGCATTGACGTCGAACAAGTAACGGTGTTTATTCAGTAGGGCGAGGAGATCTTGACTCTGGGCAGGCGTTAGGCGAGGACTTATGGTTGCCGACAATGGTGTGAGAGAGGCATTACATGGCCGTGATCTTGACTCTGGTGCAACTGTCGAAAGGGCGACAATTGCAACGAGATGAGTGACAACAGCCCAACCGACAGTAGATCCACAGGGCAACAGTAAGGAATGCAGACTCCTTAGAAAAACGAATAACGCCAGGGGTAATCAATCTCTCGAGATAGGGGTACGGCCGTAAGATGGAACGAGTACGTGCCATTCCCAATTTTATTGAAGTTGACACTTATAATCTCTTCCCTAGATGGCCAAAGGACGTAATAGGAGGACGTGACGAGGCGAATGCGTTCTTCATGGTTAGTGAGAGAATAGCCGGTGGCATCCAGTTGTATGAGGCGCTGACAACAATAAATAGAAGCGGACGCAGAAGTAGTCCCCTCCCAAGATGAGTTAGTCGGCACACTCACGAAATACCGCCAAAACAATTTGGTCACAAACTCCGTCTGTGGAGACATAAACAGTACAGTACGCGATTGGACGAATAATCGCGTTGGTTGCTCCACGAAAAGAAGGGCCGGAAGTTTTCGGAGGCGGGAAGAAAACTGAACACGAATAATCGAAACGGCAGCCCCTGCATTAAGGACAGCTTCGATGCGTGCACCTTCTACAAACAATGCCAACATATTCTATGGTCACTCTGGAGCAATTGTAGCCTGTCCAGTGGATGCAATTTCCCTCCTAAAACTGAATCGGGAAGTGAACGCTCGTGACAAGAGAAGCAGGCCGGAGAAGCGACACTGAACGACGACGTGGAGAAGGTGACTTGCGGCGAGATTCACGAGAATTCAGAGGCACATCAGTAGCGTAAGGAGGAGAAGGTGACCGGTGATAGAAAGAGCGGTAGGACGTGTGCTGATAGCCCATTGCTGAACGCACGCTTGTACGTTCCTCAGGAGCATAGCCACGTTGTTCATTCTGTTGACATCTTCGACAAAATCTGGAGATGTGCCCTCGATAGCCACAGTAATAGCAAATCTGTCTGGAAGGCCACGGAGCGGTATAATAACTCTGTACACCCACTGGCGGCAACAACGAAGCCACTGAAGCGTGGCTTCATTTTTGGTAGGCAGAGGGGCGGTAATGGCTGGCGTCGTAAGGTCGTGATACGTTGGTACATGACGAGTGCAAGGGCCGTCAGAGCATGGTAGACGCAACGCGCATGTGATCTCTTGCCTAATTATATGCGTAAGCCGGTCGGTGAAGAAGGGATGGTATTTTCCGGAGCGCAAGAAGAGCACCACCCGTCAAGCTCTTCACGAACGATGTCGCAGATCAGCAAGTGCAAGTCCATCGCCGAAGGAAGACGAATGTACGAGGTGTCGGTGCATAGCCGAAGGGACTGCAGCTCCTCAAATCACTGGTAAGTAGTAATCACATCCTGGATGGTAGCAGGATTTTGTGTATATATCAAGGGCGTTGAAGGCGACGGTGTTTATGCCTTTATTAATGTAGCATATTCGGTCGCTCTGGGTCATGGTGGCGTTCACACGCTTGCACATTGCAAGCCCATCCTCAATGTATGAGGTGTATGATTCACCAGGGAACTGGAAGCGCTCACCAAGCTTCTTCTTCGCGACCTCAGCGCGAACAGCGGGAGCACCGAAAATCTGCCGAACGTGTTGCGTCAACGTCGCCCAGTCACGAAGATCTGGCTCATGGTTCCAAAACCAGGTTTTCTCGACATCGGACAGGTAGAACGGGATCTGCTGCAACTTCTGTGAACTGTCCCACTTTTGGAAGTCACTTACACGGCCGTTGTTTTGGAGGCAGTCCTCGACGTCATCCACTTGCAGACCAGCGATTACTTGCGGGTGGCGCTAGCGGCTGTTCATGGTCACGACGGATGGTGAAGGCTACAGTGGAGCGGCGGTATCGGACGGGCGTGGATTCGCTGGAGCGAGCATGGCGGGTAGTGTTATGCGGCGACCCAACCGAAACTCCAGGGAGAACGTGCGAGAGGTCTTGGGGAACGAAAAGTACTTTCCCCCACTTATAAGGAACCACTTTATTCCAGCCGAGCTCATGCTGCCACACGAAGGTCAAGCTGTGCAGCTGATGGTGATATATACAAATGAGGAAGATGTACAATGAATGATGATATGTAGAGATGATGAAGATGAAAGTCAAGCATGACTTGCGCTCACGATACTCATACCTACAGACGTTATGGCCCAATGATGCAAACACCAGATACGTGAACTAATGACATTGACGGTGCCAGGTACGATTGACGGTACACACTCAAGAGTCACCACAAAAAACGCTGTTCGCATTTCCAGGGAGCTTTTCAATATAATAATTTTCACTAGAAGTTTGGCAAGGATAAACACCTCATCAAGAGAGGGTAACGGTTTGGTGTAATGTCGCACCCATCATAAATGTATTTTAGATGGATAGTCATTCGAGCAAAATGAATTCCTGAAGATATGATTGGGTCCTTGTTACGATCCTGCATACCCGTTTTCCCCAAGCTGTGCATTCCCATTAGCAAAACCAAACATATCAAACAGTTCATCATCACAAGAAATTGGCAGCAGGCATCGCACAGTGTGGGGTTGATGTTGAAGTCATATTTCAGATCTCGCTTAAGTATGTCCCAAAAGAGGATGGCGTCTTTGCAGCTACTAAAACGATGTTCAATTGTCTTGCGGCACATCACATAGCCGGCAGTTTAAAGAATAAACAAAAATGTCGTTTCTTTGGAACCATGTTTTCACCGACAAAACTTCAGTATGGACTTTATAAAATAACGTTTTTGAGTAAGGAGAAATATACGTTTCGCGAACTTTTTTCAGTACATCGTGGCGTGGAAGACCAGCATATAATAATCGGAAAAAAATTCAAGGGCCTACGTGGATGAATGCGAAAGCATTGCGACGTCTCTCTGATGACACCTCGGCCTCGATCGCGTACTTGCGTGGACGTCCAGAAGAACCGGGCGCAGCTACTGGCTGAGAAGTCGAAGTCGAAGGTTCGTCCATCGGAGCGCACGACAGAACTCACCGAACTCTCCGTACCGGCTGGCAGCCCCCGCGACAGTCGGCGCTATACATAGGCCGGTACACAGTTGCCGGTTCCCCACAACTGCACCTTATGAAACCGTAGTCTACCGGGAAACGCTTGCGGCGAACGCTATGCGCGAAGGCGAGCTTTCTGGTTCTGTTTTTTTTCATTCCACGCATGGCCGGCGTCGCTGCTGCCGTTGCCGTGGGCACGCGTAGGTGAGCACCATCTGGCGGTGCTTCAAGGAACTTAGCGCCCACACGGCGAAAGTCCCGTTAATCAGCTGTGACCACGTGACTTTTTATGCCATACAATGCTTTCGCATTAAAAGGGGGCGGAAACAGCATGGATAATAAATCCTTGTATAGTATAGTGTATATTTATTTATTTATTTATTTATTGAGCATAATTCCAAGGCCCGAGGGCATTACAGGAAGGAGTGGTAAATAACACATGTTTGCACAGTTAACGATAAAAAAATCACCGCGTAGGCCCTCCGTACAGATGGTTAACCAGCGAAGCTGAAATGTGCAGCCCCGGTGTTTACCACTAGGTTAATCCCAACGGCTCATTAAACGACGGCTTGGTAGGCTGCCGGATCCTCGGTACGCCGTGGCTGCTTGCGCTCGGCTGCACAAGCCTGTTCTTGTGCAGCCGAGCATCCTCACGGTGTAGACGAGTTCGTTCTCGATTCTACTCGCAGCATTGCTGATCGAAAGCTGCCTGCTCATCAGGAGTACGTATGACGCGTGGCCTACCCATTTCGGAGCCGAATAGAAATTGCTGCACATGCTCTCGGTTGCGACGGAGAGCAACAACGTCCCTAATGGCGCAACCAATCGCGCGCCTTTCTTTCTCTTGTTTTTTTCGCGCATGCAGGAGTTTTCGGCGTACAGGCGACAGACGGATGGACGGACGGACGGACGGATGAATTGGCTAGCCATATACTGCTTCGATGTTATACAGATATAGAGTGTAAAGGAAATATGTTAGCAAAAGGCTTCATGGATAGCAGTCTTGAAGCTGTCAATGTCGGTGATGGCGGCGATGGAAGCGGGAAGGTGGTTCCATTCTTTGCTAGTCTTCGGAATGAAAGATTCGCTGTTGGTATTAGTCCGGCAAGATGGCCCACCAACTTTGTACTTATGGTCTGAACGCGATGACACGTAGACGGGAGCGAAAGAAAGAGCGTCTTTTAGGATGGGGTTGTAATAATAGAGTCTGTGGAACAATGAAAGCCGAAAGCATTTACGGCGCAAAGATAGTTCCCGTAAGGAAGTGTTGCTTTCATTGATGATACGCGCGGATGTCCTAAGCAGTTTAACAGAATAAAATGAGCTGCGCGATTCTGGACGGATTCAATAATTGCTGAAAGTGCAGTGTCTTTTTGGGGTCCCAGATAGCGCATGCGTAATGTAATTTAGGCGAACAAGCGTTTATATAGATGCAGTTTTACTTACGAAGGTGATCGGGAAACAATTACGTCGTAAGTAACCCAGCAAGTGATTTGGGGTGTAACATAATTAACATGTATGCGCCAAGGAAGATGAAAGTGATGTGAATTCCGAGGTGCTTGTAAGTCACAGGATATTTTAGGGTACCGTCAAGAAAATACGCACTGCTAATAGTGTGGCCTCGTCGAAATATTCGCATGCTTTTATACTTCTCGATGTTTAGTCGCATCATTCAATTATTGCACCATGAGGACAAGTGGTTAAAATCTTCGTGAAGTTCCTTCTGATCAGAGGGTTGGGTCAGTTTTTATAAAGGACGCAATCACTGACAAAAAAGCTTTATTGATGAAAACGTGATACAGTCTAACCCGATATAGAGCATATATCTATATATGCTCTATATCTGAATGACTATATACGTAGTATAGCGACACTGTTTAGAAGTACTCGATGGAAAACCGAGCTCAAAGGAAGCGAACCGCGAAGTAAACTTCATGCATGAACCCCCACAAACAGGTGCCTGCAGGAAACATGGAGGAAACAACTAAATGAGGCAAGTCATTAAGAAATGTAACCTGCGAGAATGACTAAATTATGGGATGCGAACTATCGCTAAAAAAGAAGAAGCGAGAAATTGTTTGCCATAGACAGAGGTGCACTAATCCCAGTCCGTTAGCACTAACTGGGCTAAACAGGTTATCACGTTTCATAGATTCAAAAGTCGAGGACCATATAAATGTTGCGGATATTAAATTAAACGTTTGTACGTTTTCATAGCAACAGGGGATCGGTCAAGAAGTGGGTCCGCGTATTAATTATGATGATGATTTCCGTACTATGGCACATACCCACAACAGCGAATCGGCCAAGAAGCTGCAGGCACATTTAGAATAAACAAGAAAGAATTCAGAAAAAGTCGCCATGTATGAGTTGTCACATTGCGTAGCGTGGGTGCGCGAGAGCACATGCTCGTGTGCGAGTTACCTTTACACCAAAAGACAAATAAAAACTCACGCAACATATAAAAGTGAGGAACAATCACCTTGGAGACGGCAACGACAGGAAATTCACTACAGTATAAAACATTCATCAAATAAATAAAAATATAACTACTTAAGTGCCTAAATCATTGCAGAGAAGAAGGCCTCAATGGATCAAGTTTCCGAGGGAATCTCCAAGTCTATCAACTATGCTGAGTGCAAGGAACTGCATAGGATAACAAAACATATAGGGGCCTTCAGACTAACCAACTTCTCTAGCAGGATTGTAACTAGGAAGCTGCATCATAGCTCCTCCGTAAACGACTTGTCGAAGCTGCCTAACAAGCTCACAACAAATGGCGCCAAAGGGCACGAGCGAATGAATGAGAGGACGAATGTTCCATAGCATATCTTGACGCCCGATCCATGTTGCATCGGCGGATGATTTTCATCCAATTTGGCCACAGATAAGTGGCCAAACTGACGCCTCTCTCATGGTGAACCCAATTATACGATAGCAAATTTTGTTTTGTTTCGTTGTTTCTTTTTGTTTTTTTCCTGCGCATTGCTGCTTCATTGGGAATCAGTCTTCGTGATACCCGGTTGTAAAGTAGCGTACCTTCAATATTAATTGAAATTTAGTAAGTAACAGAAATAAAAGAATATTTCGTAATAGCAACAAGCACGTACGCCTCAGCTTTGGGCATATGTTGAAAAATAAAAGAAACAGGCAGTCAAAATTACTTTTTTAGATAAAAGTTCAGTGGAAAGTAGTAGCAGTCGCCACCATGCAGCGACAAAGAGCCTCCTCTTTCAGCAGTAACCGTTAAATCTATTTCCAAGCCTCGCGTAGCATGTTTGCTAAACTCCTAACTGGTGGAATTTTGAGCACGTCTGCCATTATCACATTCTCTTTGCTTTAGCTATCTTTCCCTCTGTCTCTTCCGCTCTCTCACTTTTATAGGGGTCTCCCACGCGTTTGTGATTGAAATCGCATTTCGGGCTTCCGAAAGAGCGACACAGTGTCGCGTTCGACCCGAAGGAAAGAAAGCAAAGATGACAATGGCCATCTGATATTGTGGCCTCTTCGTTTCAGCGTGCTGCTTGATTTTGTGTCGTGTGGTTGATCCCAATTTCTTAAAGTCTGCCGTAGCAAAGGCTCTGCGAGCCGACAGCAAAGACGGACGTGTCAAGGCAAGTGCCGTCGCTTCTGAATAATGGAGAATGCGGTCGAGCTCTCTGAGACCGGAAACGCATCTGGTGATTGCTCCTTGCCCGGGTTCACTGCCGCGTCGGAAAACTCTGGCTTCCGGAGAGATTTTCGGAGCAAGCAGCTTTCTTCAATATTGTGAGACCACCGATATTCGTATGTTGCATTGATGCCTGTGCGACTGCGAAAAACTGGAAGTGCAGGCCCACGCATCTCCATCCGAGGCGGGTTCGAAGATAAATCTCGCAAATCAAGGACAGGAGGCACCCTCAGCGCCGACGTTATACGTTGTTGTTGTCAAACTCGGCAAAATAGGGCACGGCGCAGTCAGCTTTTCCAACGTCGCCTATGATAGATACACTCACACTAGAAAAATAGAAGCAAAGAAAGAATAAAAAAACAGAAAAGAAAAAGCAAATGTAAAAGAAGAAACAGTTGAAAAAAAGAACATTTTAAAAAAGGAAAACAAGTGGAAGGGAAACAAGACTTGACAAAATCGTAATAACTCACGCGGTACAAACGCAGCTGAAGTCTTCCATGTAAATTAAACGAATACTACGCGCAGTCCAAATTTTCGCGTAGGAGCGACGTCCACTAATCTCAAGCGGAGACTCAAAGTCCCACCCACGCCGCCATGGCAATGCCCTCTCTAACGTAAAGTGCCATTGTACGGAATAGCTTAGAAGTATTCACAATTGTGCATGGCCTCCGAGATATGCGCGCGCCGGCAGGTCTCATTCGCACTGGTGAGCGTGGCAGGCTCTTTCTCCGCACCGCGGCGGTCGCTACGGAGGGCTCTTCATGCGTCATGGAGGCTTTCGGACGTTCCGGTACGGTTGCTGCGGCTCGGGTGAGGGGATAAAACAAATGCGTCGCTGTGTGATCCCTTACTGATTTAGAAATGACGGCTGAAGGTGTGAGATGGGCAAAGTGTGCTGGAGCCTAATTATTGCCAAATGGGTTAATGTGTTTTCTGCAGACATGCTACCGCTACATTCACACGTGTATGTAGAATTGTAATGTCGCTGCAAAAGTTAATGCTCCGGAAACACGCTACACTTCAAAATTTGCCGGCCCTATAATGTTCATTATTTTATGAGCTGGTTTCGAAGTTTTGAACGAGTCGCCTGCTCGTATCAGCGCTTGCTTTCGCCTGTGCATTTCGCCGTCGTGATAGGGTGTGTGTGAAGCAAGACGTAGCACGGTCCGCCCGCAAAAACCGGCCGCAATCACTCGTGTACATAGAAGTAGGTGTGCGTTAGAGAACCCCAGGTGTGGTTTGCTTGCATATACCCAGCATCGACTTTGTAAGTTATCTTCTTTCTTGATGCAGAAATAAACTTACTCGTAAGGTGATCAAAATTATTCCGGAGTTCCCTGCTGTAGCGTGCCTCATAATTACATCGTACGTGTTTTTGGCACGTAAAACCAGTTTTCTTCTTTCTTTTTGTCGCAATCGCCGCAGTAACGCTCTGTCGTGCTAAGTCACCAACTATAATGAAACTTTGAATTTATAACACTGTTTAGTGACAGGATCACAAGTGTCGCGCGGATTCAAGAATTCAAAATTATGATACAAGGGTACAGAAAGAAAACAGTTGTGCGTGTCTACGTATCTAATGTTTGATTTGGCTTTGTTAGTAAACGGACAAATATAAATCGCAGAATTAAGTATGCCAGTTCAAAGGCGAATATTCAAGGTGAAGTGTCACTGAAATGTGCAAACGCACAAATAATGTGCTTTAAAAGTGGAAAACCTGCTTCTTATACAACAGAAATAGCCCTGCTTGGGTTTGTCAAGCTCATAAATATTTGTGTGCGATCAAATCACAAGATGTGTCACGGGATGAGAACCACAAAATTCACTTACCACAATATCCATCCAAGACATTCCTTGAGCGAAGAAGGGTGCCAGAAGAACGGCCTGATTGTTTTTCACATCAGGATATCTTACGTTCCGAAGAAGCGGACTAGAATAAAATAACGTAGTACTAACACGGGCGAAAAGCTCTGCCCTTACAGTTAGCGCTGTTCGAAAAACTGAGCAGTTGCTGTGCCTTCCGTCATAAATTATGCCAAAATAACTGCAGTAAAAAAATTGCCTTCAATGCGTTTGAAAGATGTGGGCGCTGCTCCTTCGTCTTGGCTGTGAAAATTATTCGTAACACGTGAAAATAGAGGCAATGCGCGCGTTGAGATATCGCGCCGTCTGGGGCCTTCCACTCCTGGCTTCGCAGGCACGGGATCCATAGGCTAACATTGCTCGGGGCCAGCCGGGTGCGCGCGCCACATTACGCTTTGTCGCTGGCTGTCGCGCCTAATGTGAAGGCGGCGTGTGCGTGCATGCGTGCGTGCGTGTGCGTGTGCGTGTGTCTGTGTGTGTGTGTGTGTGTGTGTCTGTGTGTGTGCAAGCGCGTGTGTGTGCGTGTGTGTGTGGGGGGGTGTGCGTGCGTGCGTGCGTGTGTGTGTGCGTGTGTGTGTGTGTGGGTGTGCGCGCGTGTGCGTGTGTGCGTGTGCGTGTATGTGCGTGTGTGTGTGTGTGTGTGTGTGCGCGCGCGCGTGCGTGTGTGTGCGTGTGTGTGTGTGTGTTTCTTTTGTTGTTGTTGTTCACGTCCATTCGCTTGATGCCATCTGTCACGTCGAGTGACGGGTGATGTACAATCAACGTACGAAAATACGGAAGAAAAATAGTTCTCAGTAAACACTGACTGCCTCTCCCGAAGTCGCAGAGCAAGGATATTATATGGTAAAAGTCTTCAGAATAGTTATCGTAACATAAAGTGCGTTAAAGAGCACAAAGATTGAATTGAACAGCGGAGTCAAAGTGCCCGCGTGGCAGGCTGATGACGAGGCAAGTAGTTATAAAGAAAATCTCGGCACTTAACCAAACATGCATTACGGGAAGACCTGAACTCCTCTTTTGCTCACTAATACAACTTTGCTAAAAAGCACAAAGCCGTTCGCGTTATTCATGGCACGGAATCAAAGCAACGCGCTCGATATTTCTACGCATTAGTCACCTTGCTCTTCAGAAGGCAAATGTTACTACCACGTATAAGATTGCTGCAATCGGCGAAATTGGCTAGCACAGTGAATGCTGCTACATACATTGCGCGCGGGAGGCCGTGTACATAATCTTCACGAGCACGTCTCAAGCATAGCCGACGCTGGTTCATTTCTAGACCATTATGTCTGCTATGTCCCCCATTTCTCCCTAATTCGCTACCTTCTATTCGTCCACCATATCGGGCTCCTCTTTTCATCTGCTTACAATATAGCACATTTTTTCAACTTCGTTTTTTCTCCTCTGTGTGAGATCAAGACGCGGAGAGAGGCTGCACTGTACTTATTAATCATATTTTATTTAAATACACTCAGGTGAGAGGACACTAGAGAGAGGGTGCCCTCGGCCTGTGTATAAGAAGGCACACGGATG
Organism: Dermacentor albipictus; assembly: GCF_038994185.2. Lineage (NCBI taxonomy): Eukaryota > Metazoa > Arthropoda > Arachnida > Ixodida > Ixodidae > Dermacentor > Dermacentor albipictus. Next base: position 69,294,736 of record NC_091821.1, on the reverse strand, counting down.
TGGCATATCTATGGTTTCCGATGAGAGATCGTACGTACGTACGATCTCTCACGGGAGTCTATCGGGAGTCTATCGGGAGTACGGGAGTCTATCGTACGTACGTACGATAGACTCCCGTACGTGCGGCTGCCGTTGCAATTCTTTGTGATCACAGCTGCCGTACATCACAATTCAGTCTGCTCGCACCAGCAACATACCGCCATGTATCTTTTGTTAAGAGTCGTTTTGTTCAGGTGGCAGTTAGTTCTAAGTTTACTTTTGATCATGAGGGGAGCTATTTTACGTCACCATAATTTTTGAGTTGGGCAATAAAACGCTGCAACCGTGTTTTTGTATGCCTGCGCTGCGAGGCCACGGAGTAGTGCCTACGGCATATTGCTTTGATTAGAAATGATTCATTGCACTCTTGCTACTGCCCCACATACTTCACACATACACATACTTCACAACTGCAGAACGCTTAACCTAGGACGGTACATGGTCCAGCTCTTCAATTGTTCTAAACATGTCGTTGTAGTATTAAAGTTACGTGATCAACTACCAGCGGGGTTCAGGTAGAAATTTAGCGCAGTAACTACAGCCAAGAAAACGTTAAGCCACACCGGTGCATAAATAATGCATGGTCAACACTGAGTATTCGTTGGAAAAAGAGAACAAAATTTTGCATATGCAAAGGCGAAGGAATGAGGGCAGGTAGCGCAAAGACAAAAAAAATCCTGCAACATAACAAGCAGTGAGAGATTTCTCATAGTCGTCTGTCCACTTTAGATAGGCGTCCCTTCTCTGTGAAGAGAGTACTTGGATCCTGCTCGTGCTCCAATGAACGGAGATCGACTCTCAAGTCTGTACGGGGTTTTCTCGTCGACGTTGACGAGATAAATTCCTTGTAAATGGTAATGTGCATTTTTAATTCCTTCCATGTCCACGTTACCTGTACATGAATGTGTTGTTATTATTATTGTAGTCTAAGAACCGTCTTCCCCTTTGCTTCCTCCGCGATCTACCGACTTGCTCTGTAAGTGTTTTACGCCCCGCGGTGGCTTAGCGGATATATGGTGCTGCGCTGCTGAGCGCGAGGTGGCGGCGGCCGCGTTTCGACTGGGGCGAACTGCAAAAGACGCCCGTGTTCCGTGCATTGGGGGCACGTTAACGACTCCCTGGTGGTCAAAAATTAATCCGGAGTCCCCCACTACGGCGTGCTTCATTGTCAAATCGTTGTTTTGGCACGTAGTACTCCAGAATTAACCTTCTTTGTGTTTTGCTCTTTTGTTATATACTTTAAACAGTGTTTTGTTGTTTTCTATGCCTATGAATTTGAAACAGCCGATCCAACTTGCGGCCAAGCTGCAGACATTTCAAATTTAATAAAGAAGAAAAAGCAATAAAAAAATGAATAAACATAACAGTACTGTTCATGTGAACATGAACTCAGCATTTACTCGGCACATAATAAAATTGCGAAAAAGCACAACTATTTTTGCCTAAAGTCACAGGCCGTTGCGCTGACACGTAACACACAACCAAATCAAGGAACCTATGAAAGAAAATATTCTATGTGCGCCTTAATATTTTACAAAATTCATTTCATAACATAATGCTTGAAAACTACTACGGAAGCACAATGTATGTTTTTCACTTGAGTTACTTTTGTAAACGCAATGTTAATATTTTCCCATAGGTGTACACTCCCTTTCACAATTTGCCCACTTTCGTGCGCCGTTGGTATCTCTGTCAATTACATGCTGTTACGAAGCAACGGCTTGTATATATGCAGATCCGTCCTATGAGACCGTGTATAGTTGTGTTGCATCGAATAGAGCGTGTTTGTAGCTTCTAAAACCGGAAGCTGCGAGTTAAGGTAGTTGCAAGTAATAGCAAAGGCCATGAAAATAAGGCAATGGCAGGTATTAGTAAAAAATACACTTGTACGAATATAATGTTAACTGTCGCTAATTTAGCGAAAGTTAACATCGTGCTCTTCTCTTGAAAAAAAAAATATTGAAAAGGAAAATGAAAGCACTCCGAAATGGGATGCACAAGAACGCGGTAAACAACTGCCTTTTCCATATATCGTGTCTTTCTAACCTCTTCTCGGTGTGCCTGAACGCTCTGGCCCAGCGAAGGAAGAAAATAACCAGTCGTGAATCTCTTCCTAGTGCTGCCACTTTGCGGCAATTGTGCATATTTAGCGCATCGTCCTGGGTATATTAACAGGTGGTTAATTTAGAGCCTGCCATCGGGTGTGTAGAGCCGGCTTTACTTATAGCTCAAATGTTTAGCGAGTAAGTATGAGTAGTCCTCTAAACGGGAATGGTTTGTTTGTGCAAATATTACACGACGGGTTGAGAATGGTTCTACTAATCGCTGAGCATAAGTACACAAGCGTACAGTTTGGCTAGAAATAAAAATATATAATTAGAAAACTCGCCTTCTAGTGCGACAGTAAGTTAGAATGTTTTCTCGTTTTAACGGGCATTTATCTCTGTTCATTTCAGACTTGTTATTCGTGCAAACTTGCCCCTCGTCTTGATCATTCTTTCGCATACATACTAGATAAACATTGCACAATGATTATTTCGCCCTTCCGGTGTGTCTTCTTTACGTTCCTAATTGTAGTCTTTTCTTACGTTGTCGAAAACTGTAATTTCTTCTCTTATAGCTCTCTACCTATTATTTTCTGTAGCAGTTGAAATAAAATACAGCATTTGCTGTTAACACATTTTCCTTTATCTTTTTCCATATTTACCCTGATTTTTCTTTTGTCCTGCACTATGTTCATGTGCTATCAAATGTCGGCGAGAATAAGCGTAAGAAATTATAGTTTAGTATTAGGATGCTTATAATTTTGTTTCCTCTTCTCCGCGCCCAAGCGCCACTTTATTCCCCTTTTGCGGGAAATGTTTCCTTTTTCATTAACATTATTACTTGACCAGATAGAGATATACAAGTGCATAATGCAAAAGTTGAAGAAGACCGACGGTAACTTACATAGTCGTAACACAAGTTTAAGCTGACAAGACACTGCAACATAAAGCTAAAAAAGAACATTAAAAAGAACCTACTTAATTCACGTTAGAAGGCGAGAAAAAAAAGCTTGAATTTCGGAAAGACGCTTCAATACCACATTGAAAAAACGCGTCTTTCATGGTGATCCTATACATTAGGAAACTGGCAAAAGAAAAGTTCAGTACACGGGAAACAGTATTAATCTGGACAAAGATGCACACCTTATAGCGGTCAAGTACACTCCATTTCGAGTCTAAGTTGCAGTGGAGACCAGCGCCTGCGTGCCAAATTGCTGCCACCGAAGCGCGACAAATAAGTTTGGTGGACCGAGCGACTCTTACTACATTAAATATACTTTTCGCAGTCTCCTAGTCCAATTTTTTTCTCTCGACGTTTCTACATATAAGAATCCAATGTCCGGGTATAAAATTGCGATTCCAGACCCGGAAATAAAGTTTTCCAAGAAAAGCGCGACTTCTTCGTCGGTCCGCCCGCACCTCATCCTAATTTTGAATCTCTGTCCCACAGGATTGCTTAACTTACACCCTGTCTGCCTTACCTCGGCGCCTGAACAGCGTCTGGCTGTCGAGCAACTGTAGCTGCAGTAAACCTGATCTCGCAGGAAGCGCAGAATTGAGTTTGCGCAGACGCGAATGCTTGGGCGGACCCTGGGGCGACGTGGAGGTGTTGGCAATTCACTGCATTTCGAAACGCGCTAGGATTGCATTGCGAATAGTTTGTGCGGTCAAACTCATTGGACGACACCCTTGAAGCCCCGGGCAACTAGTTGTGGTAACCCGGTGAGAGTCCCTCACCGTTCACTTTGCAAACCACAGCATGTCAGTAGGGACGCAGCCACTGTTGTGGGCCATTCAGGATGGAGGTCTGAGGCCAGCAAGATAAAGAAAAAAGAAAAAAAAAAGGAACTGTGTCAGTGCGCTCTCCTTTAAGAACACGTGTCGAGCACCGTGTTTACGCCAGCTCATTTGCTGACTCCGAGTTTAGTTCCACTTTTTAGGAAAATCCTGCGCCCACGTTAAATTTCTGTTCAAGTGCGCACGCTTATATATATATGTATATATATATCGTGACACTATAAAGCAGATATAAAAACAGTGCTGAACCCCGTGTGCTGAGCCCTTCGCAATATACCGTAGATAAGGACAACAATGTCTGCATGCGCCGATTTGAGATTATTGGGTTTTTACTTGGCCAAAACCACGATCTGATTTGGGACACGCCGCAGTGGGAGGCTCCGGTTTAATTTTGACCAACTGGGTTCTTTAACGTGCACCTAAATCTAAGTACACGGGCGTTCTTGCATTGCGTCCTCATCGAAATGCGTCCGCCGTGGCCGGGATTCGATCCCGCGACCTCGTGCTTAGCAGCGCAACACCGAATGCACTAAGAAACCACGGCGGGTTGCATGCGCGGATTTGTGAAGACTTCACCGGCGTCGCGGCGTCTTTTGCCAACAATACAGCTATACTTTATCGATTCATACGTCAGCCTCTGAAAGGAAAGGAAAAAGAAAGGTGACAGCGTGGCAGCGTGGCATCAACCTTTTTGCTCATTCATTTGCACCGCTCACGTCGCAGAATGCATCGTCCTCGTAAGAAAGCGATCATACACGAAGAGGAGGCGGCCTCTGATTGGGTGCAGAGGTGGCATCGCCACGTCAAAAGCAGAATTGTAATGGTGAGATTAAGAACGCCCGAGAAACGCGCCATTCGCTTGGAAGTCGCTTTGGCGACTAGGATGCGTCGTTTGGAAATGGAGCCTGCTGATGAACGCGAAGCTCTTCGTTGTGCTAAGCCTGAAGCTGAAAGGCACTAGCGTCAATGCGAGACGACCAAAAATGAATTCATTCATTTATTCGAGGAAAACGGCTTGAGTCGCACCTGCAGATACATGTGTGACAGACTGTACTTCTAGTAAGAGCTAGCGTTAGTTATAAAAGTTACTCTGAAATACTAGGTGCAAGAGAACAACTAATTCTTGGCGATTCTCGAAGAAAATCTTTCACTGTGAGTTTCATAAAAACATGCGGTTGATTGAATAAAAATGTCTGGTGGGAAATAGGGTGGGAGCAAAATCATGCAATAAACGTTGTGCGAACCAATATGATTTCCCACAATGTGCGTAATGGGGCATAAATCCCATTATTCTCAATGATAATTGGGAAAATTTTGGCGCAGTTGAGTTCAAGAAAAGCGTCACACAAAATAAATTCGGAGAAACAGTCTAAAATGTGCATACTTGAAGCCTCGTGTTTCACGGAAACCAGTCTGGTCGGGAGGACACATGCTAAGTAGTTAGTTGATAAATTTGACGTCGACCACAAAAATTAAAAGTAGGAGACACTTCGGATCCCGCATGGGAGATTTGTTCAGAATGAAGATGAAAGAGAACAAAGTCCACTTAATTACGTTTGAAAAACGTGAAGTGAACACCGTGCATGTATGCATGAAAAGTTGCCAGCGTTGCGATTGAGAGTTCACTCAGGCTTAAGTTGCGAAGCCAAGTAATTTAAATTTTATTTAAATTTGTTCTTTCGATTTCTTATTTCAACTGTAATTGGGTGCATACAGCATCCCACAAACGGTTCGTGGTTTCACCTCTGCTGCGTCGCGCAAGCCATGTCTTTACATATCCAGGGGACCTTGTAGCTGGCGTAAAGAACGTGAGTCGTGGCCTCGCATCAAGCGGTTACCCTGAGTTCTTTATACGCACAGTTTAAATAAAACTTTCATGCTCTGTAGATCAAGATTGTGCGCCTCAAAATAAATGCGCACCGGTACCATTTGTGTCCTGAATCAGCGAGTCCTTGGCCCATGTTTTTACCGAATATAACGTGCAGATCGCCCAAGTGTCAGCACAGAAGCTGAGGAACTCTATGGTAATGGTGAAATGGTAAATGGGAACTCTATGGTAATGGTAATAGGCCGTTGTATCAATTATCGTTTGCGTGAGCATGCACACTGTGTCAAGATTAAGACTGGCAGTAATCTGCCTGTTGGTTGTGTAAAGTGTGACTTTTCACTACTCTTGGACGACACACGTGTGTTGAAAAGTTACAGCAACCATATGGCCAGAGAAATGTTTGAGGCATTTTCAATATGTCAGTTAGGAGCAACCTATGTTAGTTCTCCTTCCATAGCTCTTTGTGATAAAGAACTTAAGTTCCTTAGAAGTTAATCAGTTTGGCCTGTGTACCTTATGTGTATGGTTACATTTGTATTGTTTAATGTTACTGACGCATGCGCAGCAGAAGTTCACCGACGATGACCCGCCTTCCCTTTCTTCTTTTACTCTCTTTATGCCCGTTGTGAATTGTATATATTTGCGTGGGCTTCAATAAAGGTGTTGTTGGCAGTCCGCGCTTGTCCTGTGTCCATCCTTATCCGTGTTTTTGGTGCTGTTTTAAATATGAATGATCCGTACCAACTAGCTCGCACCCAAACCCTTCTGAGACTCAAGACAAATCTACGCAGCTGACGCTCCTTGGCTGCATCTGCCATGCCTAGTCAAGAGACGATGATGACAGTACTTCAGGCACTTCACCGACCGTGCCCAAACCGACTATCACCAACCGCCATCTTGCGCTCATACAACCGCGCATATATATAGGCAGTCATTGAAAAAGAGAGCAACTGCTGATAAGTATTGAGATCAATTCAGCTATCGCGCATAGTTTGCAAAGAAGTTGTAATAACCTGAGCGCAACAGCCTGCCTAGGCATTTACGTGAAGGAATAGAGAGACAAGATGCAAGACTGAATTTGTGAAATCACAACGTCCTCGCGAGCCTAATACAATTGAGTATCTCAATGTAAATGTGTCCTACACGTGGCAAAAACGACTGGCATAAAAACCGTCGAGACATCTCTTAGGCACGTATGGCGTGGGTCATCCACTTAGTGCTCATAGAAAACTGCTTAAAAGCAATAAAGATGGGAAAGCGCCTTCGAGCATGCATAATCGCTCAGTTTCACACACACACAAACACACACACACACACACACACACGCACGCACACACACGCACGCACGTACACACACACACACACGCACGCAGACGCAGACAGACACACACACGCACACGCACGCACGCACACGCACTCACTCACTCGCTCACTCACTCATACATAGATAGATGGAACAAGAAAGAGGTCTCATAAGTAATGTTCAATATCAAATTTCAAAAGAGCGTATGGTGGCGTTTGAAGCCACATACTGCTTTTCTTGTGCGGGGAATTTAGGCAAGCTTCATTTAATTAACCTGCGATCTCGTAATGAATCCCAGACGAATTCGTGGATGGTCTGAGAGGCAATTGACCATGCGCGGCAATCGAATTTATGTTCGAAGATGTATGAAATGGCGGCTTAGAGTCTACGCTAGGTAGGCGCACACTTCCTAGGAGCGTCACTCGTATTCCTTAGCAGTGATGCGATGGGAGACCGCCAAGAAAGCGGACTGTCTTCAAAAGAGGAAACATATATTTTCATTAAGGACGAAGAGAACAGAGTTCCTTTCAAAATATTTTCCAATGCAGTCAATATACTGCCCAACCTTTTTTTCCACTGTTCGAAGCAAGCTTCATGCTGTTGGGTAGGCCCTGCAAAGTCGTGTTCACCTCGTGCATAGTTCGAAATCTTCTTTATTAAATTTTCTTCTTTTAAAATCAACAAAAACTCGCATGGAGCACTCTTCAATAAATAGGGTTCGTGGGGAACGGCGCCTAATCCCTTTAGAGTCACTTTTGATATGATTTTGCAAATCCCAGCACAAAATCAAACAAGTTTTCTCGTTTTTTTTTCTTTAGCTTTCTTGTCGCTTTTTGTTCTCTGTGAGTTGGCGGGGAAGAAAACCCGCCATAGTGGCTTAGTGGCTATGGTGTTGGGCTCCTGAGCACGAGGTCGCGGAATCAAATTCCGGCCATGGCGGCCACATTTCGATGGAGGCGAAAACGCCCGTGTACTTAGGTTTAGGAGCACGTTAAAGAACCTCAGGTGGTCAAAATTTCTGCAGTCCTCCACTACAGCGTGCCTCATAATCAGAAAGTGGTTGTGGTACGTAAAACCCCATAATTTTTTTTTTTTTTTTTGCGAGGAACAAACAGTGTGATAAAGCGTCCCATGCGTAATGCCAGACTCAAAGGTGCAAATCCACTCCCAAGAGCTTCAACTCATGCCACCAGCTTCTGGAATCAGCTGTGCAACGACGATTTTCGTTGATATTTTTATAGAACCTTTTCGAAAATCTCGTAGGTACGACTGGTTGAAGGTTGGCCGACATGAGAATGACCTTAACCGCCACATTTCTCTTCTTGGAACCACCCAAACCACTAAAAAACTCATGTACATCTCAGTGTCTCTTCAATAAACGTGCTTTGAAGCATTTAAGTTTTTATCTTTGGACATTTTTTTGTTCCCAAGCATGAATAAAAACCTTAAAGAAATTTGTTACGCACAGACGTTGCGATTTGGCAAGAGTAGCGTGAAAAGAGCCGGCAAACTTGTCGCGACAAACCCGTAAGACATTTTACGCTGATGTCAGCTTGGGTACTGACTTGTGAAGTGTCTACCCTATAACCAGCTAGCGAGTGAACACAACAATACAATGACGATGAGCTTCACGAAATTATGCCATTTTTTTTCTTTTTATGTCCTCCCTTGTATATCAGAATGATAGATTAGCGTTAGTTATCATGTGGTTTTGATAATTTGGTCTACCCTGCACGCGCTAACGTTCGGTGCGCCGCATGCCAACATTGTGAATCGTTTCTCTCTGTTTTCGTCATACTGGCCTTCTCCATTAGCCCCTGTGTAGGGTAGCAGGCCGAATGCTCATCTGGTTGTCATCCCTACCTTTCCGATCCTAACTTTTTTTTTCTCTCTTACATCGATCGACGCAGCCTGAGTGTGATAGATTTCATAAAACACAGTTGTGCGTGGTAGATTACATAAAGCCTTCTATGACAACCGTCGACAGTACGTAGCTCCAGGGCTTCGACTTAGGTTCAGTGTGAACATAGGAGCTTGGACTTAAAGGTGGTTAGTGCCTTCTTGGATAAAAATAAGGAGCGGAGTTTCACCCAACAATTTCTTGTGACAATGATGTTGCCTGAGAAGAAAACCCACACACCTTCTCACAAATCCTGTTTCGGCAGAAATAACCAAGGGTAGAATTTAAAAAAAAAACTATCTGTTCGTAAGTGCTTTTTGGCATTGGCCGGTCACCTTTTCTAACAATATGTCCATTATCTGGTTTGACTGGAATTTGTTATTACTAACAATGCTGGGATAACAGCTTTTTGTGAATGCGGCCCCAGATCTCTCTTCTCGTGTACCGATACTTGAAAACACCTCTGCATGCAGTGCTTGGTTTCCAGTGTTTTTGCCTAACCCTAGTCATTGGATGTAATAGTTATGCAAAACGTAACGTTTCCGTTAAGAACCTTTGGTTAATACGCTTCAAGATGATTTGCTTATACCTTCATGCTACACGTCTCATCATGTTGATCCCTAACAAATCGGTGGGCATTATACTTCACCAACACTTGCTTGACACGTTCATACCAATAACGACCGATGACTGGAACCACTTCGCTGCCCGTTCTCAGTGCTCTCTGGGATGTGAAGACGCTCAACGAAGCCGCAAAATGATTGTTTGTTCTTTTTTTCTTCTTTCATAAAGCCCTGGAGATAATTGAACTTAACAAAAAGATATTATTAGCAAGTTTTCTACTACAACAGAACAAACCAGTATGCTATAAACTATACAGGGTGTTTCACCTAACTTGGGCCAAATCTTAAAAATATGCATATGCGCGACAATTTTCCGTGTATCTTCTACACAACACCCTGTATGCAACACAACCTTCGGCGATTTCTCGAAAACTGCATGGACGTGCAAGGGAGAAGGGAAGAATTTGAAACTATCATCGCTGAGGCTAAGCAGTCCAAGAAAACTTGGAGAAATTCTAGCGTTATTTTTCAGGAGCCACCTGTTAAGAGCAGTTCCAGCGACATTCTTTCCTGTTCTGTGGTGTGTGGAGCATTGAGAATTGGGCTGGTTGGTATGGCAATGTTTTCAACATTGCCAGTGCAGCTCGAAAACACGGGACACAGTAAGGGTACTCATGTGGAGTGCTCACTTAGAACCACGTGGTTTTGTTGCAGGGATAGCAATATATTAAATTTTAGTTTTTATGCGGAGCACTTTTTTAAAAATAAAACTGTCGTGCCTATAGGCCCCTGCCCTTTTTGAAGATAACCTACTTGGCTAGGCTGACATTAGCAGCAAGAAAAGGTTCAACAATAATCTCCATAATGATCTAAATGTTCTCAGTTGACTTTTAATTACGCAATTTAAGGTACATGTTCTAACTGCGAAAATAAAGCCGAGAGTTGTGAAGTGGCGAGTGCTTAGCCGAATTCCAAAAAATAGCACCACCATCTGCAAGAATGGCAGGGGCCTTTTGACAGTTTCTGACAATATCTGTTAAAGAGCGTTCCCTTTAAAAGAAAGTGTTCCGCATGAAAAATTATGCAGATCCAACGCACATCTCGGAACTCATGTGAAGCGAAACTTTCGTGAAGCGGTTAATCAAGTGCTCTAAATTTGCCCATTTCATTCTTGCGTCTCCAGCGTAATGTAAAACTGGCGCACGCGCGTGTGCTCACGCGCTCCCTTGCCAATCCTCTCGAAGTGCTAGTTGGCGCTGGCACGGCAGAAGTGCAGGCGGCAGAAGTGTGCCTTAACCTAATGGTTAAGGCACCAGACTGCTGGGCTGTGGGACCGAAGTTCAATCATAGCATCGGGCACGAAATAATTTTTTTTGTGTGTGTGTGTGAGCCATTCGGCAAAAGAGCAGCAAGAACCAGCAGCCACGGTCAGAAAAGTCCGGGAGAATTTACAAAGAAAACTTCGCTTTAAAGGAAACGTGAGATATAATAGAAGGGGAGAGAAAAGAAGGAAATGCAGGGAGGTAAATCGAGGTTTCACGCGGTTGGTTGCCCGAGATGGGGGGAAGAGGGGAAAAAGAGAGTCATTGCGCACGCACTCGCACATGAAAGTTCATTCACGCATATGACAGCTGAAAAGGACCCTATGTGGGTTTGAAAAAGAAGTGCGAAATCTCGGCTAAGTACAATCAGCCAGGAACACATGGGAGGTAAGGGAAGCATTTCTGATCCAGAAGACAGAGATACCTCTGTCAACTGTTCCTCTGTCAGCTTTCCATCGCAGTGGGGTGTCCTATCTGGCACATTGGGGAATGAGTTGCTGCAACATTATACACCATCTTGTACATCCATGGTGTACAGTGCTAATGCAATGCAAACGCGATACTTGGACTTGGAGCACATATGGCTGCCGACAATGTATTCTTTGAGCCACTATTGGGTTCTAGGAACACCGAACTGTTGCATTATGGTATACGATGACAGGGAGGGCCTTTGTGAGGCATTGTGACCGCATTTGCCCCCCCCCCCCCCCCTTCGTCAGCGATCACCCAGCGCTCACCGGTTGCGCGAAAAGCGCCGGCCGCCATGCGACCCGAGTATTGCGTTTGAATCAGCACTGTAGGTGCATCTTATATACTACATTTATATTTACAGGATAGCCAACCGGACATAATTTCTGGTTAACTTCCCTGTTTCTCCTTTTGCCCTTCTTTCTATCTTTTTCAGCGGTCCGTATAACAGTTTTTCTTTTCTTCTTCTTTTTCGTATTAAATATATTTTTATTAAATATTACATGTGGCATGCAGCAGAAATCTATGCATTCACTGGATCACACGAAGAGATGGACATTACTTGAAAAAGAAATCGAAATGTATAATTGAAAAAATGAAAAAAAAATTCACTAACCAATTTCTTAACTAGTTAATTTTAGGGCAGAAAGTTCAATTTACGAATTGAATTCAGTGAGTTCTCAAGGAATATTCACTTGAAATAAATTTTGAAAGTAGCACACTGCAATTTTGAGATAAATAAGCGCGGTTAAACTTCCAGTAAATTAACTGTTGTACCACTTGCTTTTTTAATCTAACGTTGTTGTTGTTTTTATGCACAGAAGTAGAAAAGAAAGAGAGAGCAATGAAGGTAAAGGAAGGACAGGGAGGTTAACTAGAGGACACCTCCGGTTGGTTGCTCTGTTTCGGGGAAGGGGGAAACGGGTGACAAAGATTAAAGACCGACAATATATAACTACTCTGTTCGTCCTTTGTGACTAGAACGTCAATGTATTTCGCAGCACATTTTGGGGAGAGCATACCTCGAAACTGCTGTCATCTTCAGAATTCGTTCCAAGTGGATAAGCTTTGTGAACTCACCGCCTCCGGTTCTGTAATGGGCACCATTTGCTGTAAATCAATTAGCTGAAAAGTTAATTGCCACAATTTTCCAATAACCTTGTCGATTATTCATTTCGATTTCCCGCGAAAATAATGACCGTTTCCAGGAATAATTAAGCTGAAGGTATAGGAATTGTGTCACCATGCCCCAGGTGATTAAAATAAATTCATTAACTTCAAAATAAAGACGCGCAATCATCTGACTTACATACTACAGGGTGACATTATAGTATAATATTGCGTTACCTGGAATAAACCCTGATGGTTGTAAGTCAAGGATCCCTATGTGTCCGCTTGATGACTGTTGTGTCTTCGCGCTGTGATAGTTTTTTTTTATGTTTACAAAATTATTCTGTAGGGGCTTCGCTTTGGTGACATGTGTGCAAGGCAGCTATCGCCTTAAGAGCTCACGCAAGCCCCGGAGCCGGAGCCTGCGGATGTCGAGCTGTAGAGGAGATGATGTGTCAAAGGGAAAACTTGAAGGAATCGATTGCACTTTGTGTACATACTGGTGAAAACTTTAAATGAAGTGTGCTAACATCCTAGGACCTGTAATTACTTACCGAACTCGTAGTAAACATTGGCAGAGCAGAGAGGTGCCGCGGCAGCAGGCGGAGAGCCTTTTTAAAAGTTTCTGACGGTCTTTACGCAAATATCTAGCGATTTGAGGGATTAAGGTGCTAGCTATAGCATCAGGTAAATGTTACATTTGGAAATCCTTTCTCGCCTGGTTGGGGGTAACTCTCTGCTTACGCTGTTCGATTATGGGCACAACCGACTAACAGTGCGTCTTTGAGTCGTTGCTGTTTAAATCTTTTTATTGCTTTTTTTCTTTAAATGGAACGTTATTTCATGTTTTCAAACATGTGCGCCTTAAGGATGATGAGATGAAAGAAAAATGTATTATGATTCTGGTGGTATTAGAATCCACAACTGCCGCATAAAGGCTGCTATGCTCTACCGTTTCATATACTGCGCTGGCTACAGCTCCTTAGATATAGTTGTATGCGTTCTTTTCGTGTTTGTGTGATCACCACGTATATGATATTTGTCACCTAACACCTGTAGTAGCATGCCAGGCGATCAGCGAGTCTAACAACTTCAACTTATCATTAAAGTCAGTATCTCTCTAGGCATAAACGCACATTCGGGTAGCGTTTATGCGTTTATCAGTGAAAAAAAAAAAACAGAATCTTCTCGCAACTTACAAACTGCGTGCTTTCCCGAAAAGGATAATACAAAGTTACTGAAAGCACGCGCGGGGACTATGCCCATGATATTCGAGGAATCGAACTGGATTCTTTTTTGTGGGTTTTCCAGACCAGGTTTTGGTATCGGTCGACGTAAATGGGTGAGAATGAGACCCGAACGAATCCTAGTGCCCAAAGCACACGGAGAAAGCAAGTGGACAAAGTTTCATTATGCCACACATCCCGAGGACTTACGTAGGGGTGGTTCACTGCTTTCGTCGGGAAATGCGTACGCGTTGTTTGCATTTGATCGATTTATCCCTTGAGGCTTTGTTCAATATCTAATACCAAAGGATCGTGTTATCGGGGACCTTTACTGTGTCTGTGACCTTTACAGCACTGCGTCTCCAACTTCGAAGGCATCACGCGACAAACTCTCTATAGCAGCGAAAGTATCTGCTCGGCCTTTATAGGTGGCCGTCCGTATACGTAAAATGGTGGCTTCAGGATGCCACACAGCTGGCTACCCTATATGGCAGCCGGTGTGACCCTAGGGTTATTGTTTTCTGGGAAAAGGGACACCAACCCAACAGAGCTCACTTTTGGAATCGGAAATATGTGAAAAAACTCATCGGCCACGGTTCGGCGCGTTGGTGCCTTCGACCGCAGTCGTTTGATTTCCTGGTTCGGGAAAACACAGATTGATACTTCGTCCCCAATTGAACACCTCTCTCAGAGTTTTGTATGGTAGTAAAATCGAAATATATACGCTCTACTTGCTTCGTCGCTTTCGCACCACGCGCATGGCAGATGATGTTGTGTACGCTTTGTAGAGCGTAGACTGGGTCTCCCCTCATATTAAACTTTACGCCAGTGATTTTTGTTTTCCAGGCTCACTCTTGCCATCCTTGGATACTTTGATCTTATATGAAGCAGACTGCATGAAGCAGACCGGATTGTGAATGCAATGTTTAGATGCCAGCTGATGGAAGGTGGTAAATTGTTTGGGCTATTAGTTGGCCGGATAGTCTGGCACAGAACTCAACTGCCACCTCAATATCTAGTCGTTGCTGGAAGAGGCATAGGCGCCAAGTACGGGGGGAGGGGAAGGGAGAAGGGGCTCGAGGACTTTCCCTTTCCTCGACTCCCCTTGTCTAAACCCTTCATTGCCGGGCTTCTGATTCACGTTTGAGGCTTCTCACTTTAACTTACACTTCAATTTTTCAACTGTTTAAAAGCTCATTATAGCATTGCTGACACTGGAGTGCCCATGGGTATTCTTCATTTATATTTTCACTTCATTTCTTGCGAATCTTGATAATATGGGGAAAGGCGCATTAGCTGGACGGGCTCTGGCTGGCTCATCTGTATATTTATTGCGATAGCGTTTTATACCGACACTCCAGGCGAATTTTCGCCATTGTCGTGATGTTCAAAGACCAAGCATGAGGCACATAGTGCCACATACGCCGTATGCTGCGGATACGAAGGCAAGCACGCAAGGGTAAGCCAAAAATAGAACTGTGACGGTTTGATAAAAAGAGACGAAAAAAATCTGTGTTATCTATTTACGTCTTCTCAGGACATAAAAAGTGGGGGAAAAAACAAAATAGGTCCGAATTTATCGCGTAAAATGGAGTGCACTAATGTAAATTGTGCGAAAGTTAGGTCGGTTTCACGTTATGAGTACGAGCATTCAGGGGATATATTATTTCGTCCAATTTGTGTAACGTGTATGACGGCGGTAGTGGGCTACATCTCTATCATTCGTATCTCCACCAGGTATCTTATATATGCATATCTTTTAATGGGACAAAATATCTGACCTTTTATGGATTAAAAACGATAGGGAGGACAGTCGATCACGCTTTCATCGACAATGATCGAGAAAAACTGTCGTTGAAAGCCTCTTGGATACCTTGTTTAGTCGATCATTGTACGACTGGGTAGGTTCGCAGAACAGAATTTACCGTCGTCTCAACCAAGTGCTCAAGTGCAAGTGAGCCGAGAAACGGGAAATTCTATGCCACCATTGAGACAGCTACTCTGCCCTTATATTGCTTGGCGTCAAAGCAGGCGCCCCATCCACCGATAGCATTCTCATCTGAGTTTTCACCGTGGTGGCACAAAAGCGCACCGCTTCCCTGCCCTTTTTGTATCTTTAGAAAATATTCTGCCAGTTCTCTGCAGAGGAATAGCTTACTCAGGTTTCTATCCCTGTCACATTTTTTCCATCATATATGTTTCTCCGGGACGTGGTTCACAAAAAGCGATGGAACTTCGTATGAATTATCCAGTTATACTCCTCGTTATTGTAATCACAACAAAACCCGTGGTGGCGGTTCCGCCAAATTTCTAAATTAATCGCTGTCATATACGCGCCGTCACGACCTTTCATTTATTAAGTTGAACTGTAAACTGGCCTGCACATATTACGCATTTGTTTTGTTTTAGGAGGTCCCCCTGATAGTTTTATAGCTCCGGAATATCTTAATGTATTCAGCCTCATTAACCCTCTTTATGATGTACACAAAAAGTGCCTAGAGCTTGAAGTTGAAAGATTCCAAAGAGCCTTTCAGCCTTTATGCTGTCATCTTCCAAGGTAATATTGAAGGTGTTCATTCACTAGATTTTATGTAAGGCACTCGACTAGAAAACGAGGGTGAAAATGAAAACCATGCGGATTTCTCAGAAAGAGAAACCCGTATATATGGGCTTAAATTTATTTTCTATCCTACACTTGAATATACTGAGAACATAAGATGTACTATAGTGCCAGTTGATGAGCGGCTGCATTCAAGAGCGGCTCTCTTATGCAATCTATTTGGCTCACTTTGCAAGAACAATACTTATATTTCCTCGATGCGAATTATATATTCGGTTTTGTCAGCATCTAAGCAACGCATCAAGCAAGGAAGGATGATGTTGTAGACGATGGGCTGATCTAGCCTTAGAAAACATGCGGGCATGTTCGCTCGCGAAACTCAAAGAAGGCACTCCGCCAGAGCTCCTCCTTTGAGTCGTCGGGTAAGAGAATACCTTGTTATATGGATAAACGAAGGCAATATATATATGGAAACACAACAGAAAACAATAACGATGAAGGGGAAGAGGAATGCAGACATAATGAAGCGCAGAGCGCTATGGGGATGCAATAGGTACGAGGTGATCCGGGGTATGTGGAAAGGTGTAATTTTTCCAGGACTTACGTTTGGAAATGCGGTTGTTTGCTTTAAATCAGGGGTACCATCAGGACTCGATGGAAACGAAAGGTAAGTGGGACGCCTCGCATTGGGCGCTCACGGGCAGGCTACAAATGAAGCTGTGCAGGGTGATACGGGCTGGACTAGTTTTGAAGTGAGCGAAGCTATTAGTAAGATTGATTATGAAGAACGACTGAGGAATATGGAAGAAAGTAAATGGGCTGGGAGAGTGTTGAGGTATCTGTACGGGAAAAACATTGATTCTCAGTGGAGAAAAAGAACTATATGAAGCTTACCAGCAAGTATGCGACCGGTAGGGTGGGCAACACAGCAACAAAGAACGTTAAGCGAAAAGTCAGAGAGGCTGAAATAATATAATGGGTGGCGGCAATGGAGAAGAAACCTGCCATGAGTAACTACGTAAGAAGAAAAAACGAAATCAGGAAAGAAACAATTTATGATAACTCAAATGGAAGCTCATTAGTTTTCGAAGCGAGATCGGGATGCCTTACAAGGACGCACCTACAAAGCGAGATATAAAAAGGAAGAAGAAGCATGTGACTGCTACAGTAAAGCTAGGGAAACAATGGAGCATATTTTATTAGAATGTGAAGACATCTGCCCAGCGGTCGATTCAGGCACCACTGGCCTCCTTGAAGCCCGTGGGTTAAGCGAGAGCAGTGGAAAAGTAAACATGTCTGCAATAGAGATTAGCAAGAGGCGATTGGAAAATTGGTGGAAGAAAAGTAGGTAAACGACAAAACACGGAGACGTACACAGTTCGCAATAGGGGATCAGAAAATTTGGTTTTTGGAATTCATAGTGTTTTTTTTTCTTTTTAACCTAGGTAGAACATTAATCAGCATAATAGCAAGAGCTTGGTGGCGCAACCCACCACCCCGTTCCAAAGGGGACGCTCATAATATCCATCCATCCATACATCCATCCTTTGAGGAAAATTCATCACTGTTAAGAAACAGCACGAGAGGGGAGAACAAGATCCACTCTGCATAATTCATAGCTCGGTAAAAATGTTATGTCGTCATGGCCAATATTATGAATTTCCCTTTTTCCTTTCTTTTTTCTTATGAGAATCTAGGGCCGAATTCACAAAGCTTTTCGTTGTAAGCGCCGTTTTTCATTGATTGATCGCCTTCACTAATAAATGTTTCCTAGATCTCTATTCTCTGACGCGAACGCTTTACAGCGTAAGAGCACTTTGACCCGCCGTGCTTGCTTAGTGGCTATGGTGTTAGGCTGCTGAGCACGAAGTCGCGGGATCGAATCCCAGCCACGGCGGCCGCATTTCGATGGGGGCGAAATGCGAAAACACCCGTGTACTTAGATTTAGGTGTACGTTAAAGAACCCCAGGTGGTCGAAATTTTCGGAGGCCTCCACTACGGCGTGCCTCATAGTCAGAAAGTGGTTTTGGCACGTAAAACCCCATAATTTAATTTTTTAAAGAGCATCTTGTGAATACGGGCCCTGCACTCTACAACGTGAAACCACAAAATGAGCTATAGTTTAGCGGATATTTTTATATGAATAACATCTTAATTTGAGCAGCTCATTTTGCTACATTAAACTGCGGAGTGAAACAAACAGCTCAAGTTTACCTACAAAATCTGTGGCTATCATATATGTTGAAAATACTGAAAGCGAGCGATTCAAACAAACTCTCTGGTAAACTCAGGCCTAGTATGTGCGACGATCCGCTTCGTTCTTTTTTATTTTTGCGGTAGCAATTATATGGGCACTCCAGGTGCATTTCTTGCGTCACCGTGAGGTTCCGTATAAAGTCCAAGTGCGCTAAAATTGTGGCCGCTCGCCGTATGCTGTACGTGCGAGCGAAAGCGTGCGAAGGTGAGCAGGTGATCGTGGCTCAATCACGCTCACGCAAGGGAGGAAAGCATGGAGGAATCGCGCCGTATTTCGTCGCGCGCAAGACTCTGGGGGAGGGAGGGAGGGGAGGGGGCGCGTTTTACTACTGGCAGCCCATGGGCGACCGCTCGTACCGGACCGGGCCGCTGTATCTTGAAAGCCATCTGCGACGGGGACAGAGTCCGCTGCGCGCTGTGTCGTTGAAGCGATAGACACCACAAATATCACTTCGCGCGTCGCTGCTACCGCTCTTCCTCACTCTAGCATTTTGACAACGAGTTCTTGCGGTCATCAAGTGAGATGTGTTCATGCTTGGTCGTGCGCGCGTGACACCATTCTTGCTAATTTAGTTAGTATGCCTATGTTTACAACTTCACACGGCCGATAAAACTACTATCCTTACATAGTATAGCTGTCCACTGATTTGCTATCGTGATCGGTGCTTCGCCTTTCGGGTGAAACTGCGACTTTTTCCGTTTATCGTTGTTCAGTTCGTTTTTCTGTTCCTATTGCCCTTCTGCAGAAGAATAGGGTCGAAGAAACAGAATCCTCGCAAAATAAAACGCTAGGGGCGGCGTTCTGTAGGGATTTCTTTTTCTTCGATTCTAATATTATTTTTTTATAATTAGTGCCATCGAGTGGCCCATTATGTAAAAAATAGTGGCGGGTCCTTGAGATAAAAAATGAATAAGGGCAAAAATAATTAAAAATGAAAAGTATTGCAGTGTTTTATTTCATTTTCCATTCATCCTTTCTTATGAAGCGCCGCGCCGAGCAGAGAATCACCGAGACAACTGCTGCGCCGAGACCTACTTCTGCGCCACCCACGGGTCGTCCTAGCCAATGACGTAGGCCGAATAGAATGGAAAATAAAAATATATGTTTAAAAATGTGGCCTCCTGGTTCCAAAGTCAGATACGCATTCTTTACGAGAATAAATAATTGCGCTTTGCACATATTGCGCTCGATGCAGCGTGGAAAACGGTGAGCTGATCAGTGCCAACTGGGGCATAAATGCATTTCGTCACCATATTTTGAGGACGCATTTCTCGATAAGTATGCAGAGCACATGATTTCAGCTAAATTGATATTATTTATCAGCTTCAATTCTTCGGTTGGGAATGGGCTCAATGCGATTAATTACAAAGTAAATCCCTGAAACTTTCTTAATTAACAAACATCATTGTGCCCGTTGTCTCGCAAGTGGAAGTTGCCTCTTCAAGTATGGTCTAGCTAATGAGAAGTCGTAGAGCGGCCAAGCACTTGCAAACCCGAAATATTTTTTTAGGCGAGTTTTCCTCCTAAACACTACGTGCCTACTTGTCGCCTACTTTTCCATAGCCGTGCTAATCCATAGCCAGAGTCGTTGTGCCAGGGAAAACAAACAGAACAGGATGTGCCACGCGGTAATTGTCATGGTAGACACCGTACAGGCGTAATCACACGGTTTAAATGATGCTCTACCATAGAATACCTTTGATAAGCCTGTTTCTATTAACATAGACAATCAGGTAAGTAACTCTCCCACTTTCATTGCACAAATCTAATTACGTTCAAACCTGAACTGCCGTAGAAGTTGTACGAGGTGCGATCTCCTCTAGCTAAGTATATTATAGGTGGTGTCCAAATTTCCGACCCGAGTGACGACTCCTCTGGGCAACAGAGACAAACCTTCGAGGTCTTGTTTTTGTGAGCGGCAGGCACAGGAAGCAAATGTGAGAGCCGGAAACCCATCATTGCTGCCATGTTTTAGACATCACCTATTTCTTGCCGTCGCACTTTTACTGCCTTTTGTGAGACTTTTCCCATAATAGCTTCTAGTCGACACACTCACGCTGGTGGGTTTCTGGAAACCAATAAGCATGCATACTAGCAACGGATACGGAATGCGCAACAGCGCATCTTTTTACTGAGCTTTTATGCATCACCCACCTCACCATGCTTTCGAGGATCGACGTTATTGGCCATGTTCCCATGGTCGCTTCGTCCAAGTAAGTGCTGTGTACCATGAAAAAAGTGATTTCTCGGAAATATGCAAAAGATTATATTAAACAAACATTGTTCTTCCTTCTCCCGACAAGCCACGCCTTCTCTCGCAAGTAGAGGCTCGAGATGAACCTAACATCTGGGATATGTTATTCCCATGTCATTCGCACGAATTATTCTGATTTCGCAAGCCGACTGCTCATTCGCACAGTGAAGAAAGACATTCTGCGGAACGTCCTGGATTCGCTACGTGCGAGCGAATTTACCTTACTCGCGCTGACATTTTCGCTCTCGCGGTTTTCTCGGGGCAGCGTGCTTCTTTTCCGTGCCATCGATGCAACTGGATTGATATTCGTCGTGGGGACCTTCCGCGCCAGCTTTATTTGTTTATTTACTCTCTTGAAGGCATGCATTTATTATACTATAATCCTTAAATTAGCGTGCTATCTTTTCTGAATTCCTAACATTTCACTTTTTCCGAAAGTGTTTAAGCGCCACAGTCACCTTTTAAGTACACATGGTGCTCACTTTTACTCTCAAAGAGAGACTCGCTACATGAATGGAAGGGTTGGCTCCTTAATGAGCCAGTTTCTGCCTACCGTTTATCTCTTATAATCAGGTAGAATATGTAAAAGAAATAAACGGTCTGCGCTGGACGCATGAAAGAAGACGAAGGAAGGTGCTAGGGGAGAAGTGAGAAGGAAGAAGTTGGAATAAAATGGCGGACGACACCCGTCTCACTTAGATGATGTCATTTCTGTTGCCGTTCTAGTTAGGAACGCTACATTTTGGCGCAGCCGACAGTTTTCGAAGACCAGCGATGCGGGTGACGTTTTTCGTCGACCAGGCGTCATCAGAGTCTGTTGTGTTCACCCGATACCAAGTGCACGGTGAGCCAGCGACGGACCTTCCTCTTGAAGTTAGTTCTACCGCGCTGATCAACGTGGTACTGCAACAAGCTGCAATCAGCCGCCAAGCCCTCGTGCAAACAGGATCGGTGACAGTGAATCTACAACTGCAGACACTGAGCGAACTCGTTCTGGAACCCATACGACGTGGCACCCTCAAAGAGGAAACGCCTGCCGGGAAGGTGAGCCTAGACTTGAGTGTTATGGAACTGCAAAGGAACATTATACAACAGATCGAAATAATGAGAACTTTCGTCCAAGCGCTTAGTCGAGAGCAGTCAGCACGAAGTATTGTTGAACCAGATGTTTTTGAAGGAAAATCGCAAAATGCACACTACTGGCTGTGTTTTTTCGAGTACGCCTGTGACAAGAATCTGTGGCACTCCGACGACACAAAGATTTTGCATATGCGCCGCTATTTGGGTGGTATAGCCACAAAATGGTATGACGTGCAACTCATGGATTATGGAACAACATGTTGGGAACTGTGGAAAAGCAACTTTTTAGGGGCTTTCGAAGGCAACGCAGTAGAAAGATGGGATGCGGCACTGCGGTTCAGTTATACAGGTGGCTCTCTGCTTGAGTACTGTCTTGAGAAGCGTCGCCTGTTGTATTCTGCAGAACCGAAGCTGTCGTCTTCTGCTGTTGTAGCTTTGATAACGCAAGGGTTGTGTATCGAGATCCGTTGTCATGTCCAGCTCAAAGGTCCAAGAACGTTTGATGACCTTCTGAACTTTCTACAGACCTCAGTGCCAAGAATTACATCGAGAAGCCAGCCAGATGGTAGAACAGAGCAACTTGATTCCAATCTAGAGTCGTTGCCGTCAACTGAATGTGAACACAGCTTCATAAACAAATCTCTGGGAAGCGTAAATCATGACTGTGAGGATGGTGAAGAACCAATTACCGCAGTTCACGGCAACCTACTTCCACATAATCTGTCTACCGTGCATCACAAGCCCCAGAAAAAGAGCTTCAGTGAGACAGTATATTTGGTGTCGTCAAGCTTATTGTACGCCCCCATTAAGGTAGATGGCATTGAAGTGAAGGCTCTCGTTGACAGTGGAGCTTCGGTATCTATTATCAACAAGACTCGAGTGGATGCCAGTCGTCTGCACGCTGGTAGAACATTGCGTGTCCAAGCCTACGATGGGTCAGTGACCATGCATAGCGAATGGGTAACCCTGGCTATTGAATTTCAAGGAAATGCTATTACCAGTGACGTATTGGCCATTCCCAATGTCACCTACGATTTTCTTTTGTCCCGTCCAGACATGAAAAAACTTAAGATGAACCTCTATTGGGATGACAAGGTAATGGCCGAAGACACGATAAGAACAGAAGACCCTGGTGAAGAACCTAGTGTATCAAGGCTAATTTTTCACCACGAAGACATCAAGACTAAGTACCCAGAGCTTATATGCATAGGAAGCTACCCTCCAGCAATGAAATCCCATGTCGTTCCTTTCGAGCTCGCAGATAAAACAGTGGTTCGTAGAACCCCCTATAATATGTCCAGAGATAAAAAGGTGTGGCTGAAAAAGGAGTTGCAAGAAATGTTAGACGCAGGTATCATCCGGCCTTCTGTATCCCCATTTGCTTCTCCTATCACTATTGCACCTAAAGAAGACGGGGCATTCCGCCTCTGCACAGACTACCGGGCTCTCAATCGTCAAACTGAATTGATACCTTATCCAATGCCGAGAATCGACGACATCATTGACGAAACCGGTGGTTGCCATTGGTTTTCACGAATAGATCTCTGCAAGGGCTTTTGGCAGATTCCACTAAGTGAAGAAACGAAGAAGTACACCGCGTTCATAACCCCATTTGACTTGTTTGAGTACAACCGCCTACCATTTGGTTGGAAAAACTCCCCTGCGTGGTTTCAGAAGATTATGACGGACATTCTGAAACCTTACCTGGGCACATTTTGCAATGTGTACATCGACGACATCATCATCTACTCAAAGACAAAGGACGAACACCGTAGTCATCTTTCAAAAGTTCTTCATGCCCTCAGTCTTGCCCAACTCAAAGTCAACTTCAAGAAAAGTGCGTTCTTTCAAGATACCGTAGTATTTCTTGGCAGGGTGTTTGATGGACAGACTAAAAGCACCAAGCAAGAATCGGTAGAGAGAATCTCCAAGCTGGTAAAGCCTTATGATGTGCACTCCCTGCGCGTTTTTCTTGGCCTTGCAGGACACTTCCGGGCGTTTATCAAAGACTACGCACTGAGAACAAGGTGCCTCACACGTTTAACTCAGAAAGACGTGCCTTTTCATTGGGACGAGAAGTGCGAAGCTGTCTATCGTGAGCTTGTAAAACTAATATCGTCGGACCCCATCTTGCGAATACCGGATTTTTCCTTGCCTTTCGTGCTGAACACGGACGCATCACATTATGCTACCGGTGCAGTTCTATACCAGAAGCCATCCAAACAAGCTGATCAAACCAAACACTACGTCGTGGGGTACTACAGCTATACCCTGAAACCCGCCGAAATCAATTACTGTACCACAGAAAAGGAAGCTCTGGCCGTCTTAAAAGTTGTGCAGTACTTTCGTACTTACCTGGAAGGTGCCAAATTCATACTTTTCACGGACCATCAAGCATTGACTCAACTTCTGAGCATGGCCCAGCCAAGAGGCCGCATTGCTAGATGGGTGAACTATCTGCAACAATTTGATTTCGTAATTTCGCACCGTCCTGGCCCACTCCTCACTGACGCTGACGCACTATCAAGATTACTTGTACAGGAATCAAGCAATAATCCAGATACAATCAATCATATTAAGCTATGGGAAGGTACAGAAGAGCTCCAGTTTATCAATGGAAGGTATCACGTACCACCAACTATGATTCCAAGGATTCTTCATCTATACCACGACACCCCTGAATCGGGTGGACATGATGGCTTCTGGCGTACTTATAAGAAATTGCTCATGAGATTCACATGGCCGGGCATGAAAAACGACATCAGCCATTACATCCGCACATGCCACCTCTGCCAGGTGAACAAAGTTAAATTCAAGCAATCGACAGACGTTATGACAAAC
The DNA here is from genome assembly GCF_038994185.2 of Dermacentor albipictus. Taxonomy (NCBI): domain Eukaryota; kingdom Metazoa; phylum Arthropoda; class Arachnida; order Ixodida; family Ixodidae; genus Dermacentor; species Dermacentor albipictus. The sequence continues at coordinate 69,270,142 of NC_091821.1, read as the reverse complement.
CCTGAATATTCAAGCATCCCGTTCGAAGTAATTCATTTGGACTTCGCGGAGCTCAAAAAGAAGGGGGAAGGAGTCAAGCGAACGCAAGCTTTCTTGCTCTCCATAGATGAGTGCACACGGACGATTGCGGCTAAAGCTGGCAAAGAAGACGCAAACAGCGTAATAGACCTCCTCAAAGCTGAGTGTTTTAAACACACAAAGACGCTCGTCTGCGACAACGGGCCGGCTTTTCGGAGTGCCAAATTATCAAAGTGGGCCCAGGAGCACGGCATCATGATAAAGTATTCTTCTCCATACCACCCGGCAGCAAACGGCCTAGCGGAACGTGCCATACGAGACATCAAACAGTATCTGAAGATGTATCCAGACTTTGCCGGTGGCTGGAAGTGCTGTCTCGAGGCCGCTGTGAAGCATCACAACAGATCATACACCACGAGTTTAGGCTGCAGCCCTCATTTTGTAACTTCAGGTACAGCGCCCATACTTCCTGCAGATCGTGAGCTAGGTCTCCTAGAGAACCTCGAACTTGCGGAAGTAAGGAAAACTGTCAAAGAACAGGAGATCTACAAGCGCCGCATGAAGCGAAACTTTGATAAAAGGCACAGTAGCGAGATACCGGACATACAGCCTGGAGACTATGTCCTTGTAAGGAAAGGAGCTGTGCCCTCAAATTCAAAATATTGCGGACCATTTCAAGTTATTAAGACTGCATGCCAGCATGGAATATTGAAGAATGTCTGGTACACCGGAGCCTCGGGCCAAACGGAGTGCGCCGCTATTGGAAACGTATTCAAGTATTACCCCAGGAGGTGTAATTAAAAGAAATCCGGAAGAGTGAAGCGGTCTGCGCTGGACGCATGAAAGAAGACGAAGGAAGGTGCTAGGGGAGAAGTGAGAAGGAAGAAGTTGGAATAAAATGGCGGACGACACCCGTCTCACTTAGATGATGTCATTTCTGTTGCCGTTCTAGTTAGAAACGCTACAATAAACGTTGAAAAGAAAAGGTTTTAATATGCTGCCCTGAGGGACGCCCAATTTCAGATAACGTTTGGATGAAAACGAACTGTCGATGTTAACTACTTGTTCATGGTATTTAAGATATGAACTAAAAATCTGAAGTGTCCTTCTCCTGACTCCGTACTTATTTAACTTATATAGGAGAATGTTATGGTCTAGACAATCGAAATCCTCACTAAAATCCACAAAGATTCCAAGTGTTAAGATTTTGTTTTCAATATTCCGTAAAATAATTTCTTTTTGGACTACTAAAGCTGATTCTGTAGAAAAACCTTTACGGAGGGCGAATTGAGATTCTGATATTAACTGATTAGCATCAAAGAAGTTCTGCAAACGTTTGAGCAGAATTTTTTCTAGCACTTTCGAAAGAAAGGGTAGAATAGAGATGGGCGATGATTATTCATTACGTTTTTCGAGCCTGATTTGAAAATGACTGTAATTTTGACCAGTTTCATTCTTGCTGCGAAAACACATGATTCTAGTGAAAAGGTAATGATATGACACAGAGGTAGTGCAAGAAAGTCAGCAACAAACTTTACTGGTTTAATTGTGAGGCCTTCTACATCAGAGCTGGAATTATTTCTTAAGGAGATGAGAAACTTCTGATGGATCTGTTGGGCTAAGAAACACTGGGCTGGTGATTTTACTTGAAATAACAGAACACGCATCTACGTTATATTTTGCTGTTGCTTGCTCGGTGAAGAAGTTGTTAAAGCAATTGGCTAATAGTATGCCTGATTTTGGTGACCCGTAATAATAATAATATTTGGGGTTTTACGTGCCAAAACCACTCTCTGATTATGAGGCACGCCGTAGTGGAGGACTCCGGAAATTTTGACCACCTGGGGTTCTTTAACGTGCACCTATATCTAAGCACACGGGGGTTTTCGCATTTCGCCCCATCGAAATGCGGCCGCCGTGGCCGGGATTCGATCCCGCGACCTCGTGCTCAGCAGCCCAATACCATAGCCACTGAGCAACCACGGCGGGTTGGTGACCCGTCAATAATCAATTCGCCAATGTCATTCGATAAATTTCTATTGCTAATTACCTCATTTATGGCACGCCAAATTAGCTTTCTATTATGCTTGCTTCCAGAGAAAATTTCCGCGGAATAGTCATGCTTGGCTTTGCGCAAGTCATTATTTAATTTATTCCTAAACTGCTTAAACACAATGTAATCATTAAGATTTCTGGTTACTAGAAAACTGTGGTACAGGTGGCTTTTTTAAATCGCTCTTAAAGGGCTAGGTGAAACCCATGGTTTAATGGAAAACTTAAGTGATAAAGCACTTTAAATGTATCAAGGAACGCATTATAAGCCTCACCACTGAACGCTAGTTGGGACATTGTGTCCATACTGTCTCACAGTCAGTCGCCTGAATGATTGTAGTTTGGTATCAGTAATTGCCCAAAAGGTTACCGGTCTGCTTCGAACTGGTGCAGGTTGACGCTTCTCTATTGTAATAAAATAGGACAATATATATATATATATAGTGTGTGTGTGTGTGTGTGATATATGTGCGCATACATGGGCGTATACGCGCCACTTCTACGGGTGTTTGCGCGTGTGTACGCGTGAATATAACATGTCAGTGCACAATATAGTTTTGTATTGGTGTATGTATACGTACATTTTTTTTCTTCTCGTTCTTCCTAGCTTGGTGCAAGCTGTTTCTTTCTTTTTTTCTTTTTTTTTCTCGCGTTGCTTTTTTTTTTAATCGTACAGGTATGACATACACTGCTGCTTTGCCACTGTTGCCGCTGCCTAGGGCCTCAGGCCTCGTCAAGCTGTTCATTGAGCAGCTTTTTGTCTGGGGTCCATTTTTACTTGAGGAAAATAAAACTGTTTCTGATTTTCATTCTAAAATGCGCGGGATATGAATCTAACGGGAGAAAAAAAAAAGCATTTCGATACACGATGCAAACAACACCGAATGCGCGTGGTATGTGTGTCATTCTTCTCTGTGTATTTCGTCTGAGCGCTTGTCTTAAAGATTTCGAACAGTGCGCGTTCAGTTCTGTGCGCAGAGAGAGAGAGAGAGAGAGAGAGAGAGAGGGAGAGGATTATATTAACAAAGCTGAACGCCCTTGGCTGCCCTGCGCTGAGGAAGAGGGAAGGGGTACTAAATGATCAGATAGAGGAAAGAAGTTCGCAATATGTACGCAAGCGCACGCAATCAAGTGTTCATCGTTCATTTGATCACGAGCGCTCATATATTATAGGACGGTGTATCCCAAGAAGAATAGCGCTTTTGTGGCTTTGTACGTCGTAAAGCCAGTACTTTAACTGTTCGTCTTTACTCTCATATAACTTCAAACTTCCCTTTGTGATGGCGTGTTTTTTCTTTTCTCCCGAAGTTTCAGCTGGAAATCGGTTCTCTGGTTTGCAGACCACGTCAATTCGATTAATTGAGGGCACCGATATTCTTTTATGCAAGCTGAGGGGACTTAGGACAACACGATTTAGGCTAGGAGCCATCGTCTACGGGGATGTTTTGCAATAATGAGATGTATGAAGCGGCGATACATTTAAGATAATTGCCTTTCCTTTTTGCACATCGATCTTGTACGCAGCAGCGCACAAACTTTTTCTTTGATTACTATTAACGCAAGCAAGAGCTCATTTCAATTACAAACAAGCATCATAGGAAACTGACGATTTATCTGCAAACATACTCGTTATTTCTGTAACATGTCTGTAGCGTTCGTCTGTTGTTTCACAACAGCGTCCAAGTAGTGATTGCACCGAACGCCTCCGCGAACAATCAAAGCGCCGTATACTGACTGTGAACTGGGGACCTGAGGGGGCTGGAGCTGCCGTGGAACAGTCGTGATGTGATGCAACTATCAGCAACATCAGAATTTTATTTTGTGCTTTCAGGTTTACGAAAACTATTTTTTAGTGTCATTGCACATATGCGGCAAGTAGCTTTTGGGAAGAAAAGAGCAGTTAAATTGGAAACAGAATCTTGGAGATCAATAAACAGTGTCAACCGATTTTATTTTTTTAAAGAGGGTAAACAGTTGCAAACGAGGTCGTCGTGTGACCGCGTTGTCGTCTTCGTCCGGTCAAGGGCCCTATAACGTAAGACTATTCCAATATGTTTTTATTCCAACCGCCTGACGTCAAGTTTGCATAACCGCCGATGCAAGCATTGGGCAGTGACTCGCAGCGTTGCCTTAACATATATATATATATATATATATATATATATATATATATATATATATATATATATATATATATATATATATATATATATATATATATAACGAGAAGCCAACAAACACTGACACCAAGTACAACATAGGGGAAATTGCATGTGCTTAATAAATGAAATAAAGTAATGATAAATTAATGGAAATTAAAGTGGATGAAAAAACAACTTGCCGCAGGTGGGAACCGAACCCACAACCTTCGCATGTCGCGTGCGATGCTCTACCAATTGAGCTACCACGGCGGCGTTTCCCCATCCACTTTCTTGGGTACTTATGTGTACTAGTAGAACCCTGGGAGTGTTAGCCAGCGCCCCCACTCACAGACCTTGGCGGCGGACGTGGAACGTCCGCCGCATAGAAATGGGTAGCCTTTGTCCGCCGCATAGAAATGGGTCCGCCGCATAGAAATGGGTAGCCTTTTGGCGTGTAAGTCCTTTGAAACCACGGAGTGGATCTCTAGTGGTTTGTCGGGCGTCCTAAAATGGTTGTCGATTGCTTCGTTTGTGTGCAGCACGTTCTTCGAGGCTCTCGGTTTTGGGGATACATGACAGGGTTTGGCGTGGAAGAGCTTGTCTTGACCTTTCTTGTTTCCTTCAATTTCAAAGACGGAACCCACTGAAAATTCCCTTTGAAATTTTCTGCTTTGGAGTCTTAAAACTGCACTAAAAATTGCTCAGAAATCTTTTAACGGGATAGTGGCTGTAGCGCTGACTTTGAATATTTCAGTACATGGACATCACGGCACCTTGCGGAACCATTCTTCAAGTTTTCTCAGGCGAGTGGCGATTGCAGCACTTATTTACATTTTGTTTGTCTGTTTTTAGCTAAGCGATCCATTTGGCCAGACTACGGCAGACTAGATAAAGTCCTTCAGAACGCAGCTGCTCATCTGTCAGCATCTACGCTCACCCACCAGTCTGTATAGACCTGCACCTTGTTTCGATCCGCTGTACTCAAGTGCTCCAGTGAAAACTTCGCTTTGACATTTTTTTTCTTTCGCCCGGGTTGCCGTACGGCGTAAAATGCTTAAATAAATGTATGTAGGCTTTCTTTGTAAATAAGCCGAATAAGTGGCCTGGGGGACTTATTGTTGCGAATACTTGCTCGCACTATGCAGGCTTGTCTGTCCGTATATCGCGGTAACCCTAAGCACCTTGTCTCGTGCGAGCTTCGTCCCTAAACACAGCCAAAACAGATGGCAAACATGAGCCGCTGGCGCGGGGCACAGCACATTAGCAATTTCATAAGGATCTTCAGGTGCTGGACTACAGGCCCAGGTTATAGAAGTTGTAAGAGCCGCCACGGCGCGAACAATGCGGAGAGAGAGGTTTCCTCCAACCGAATGAAGGTTACGAAAAAGGGTGCACACACCCAGGCGCAGTTTATACGGCGCGTGTTTCCCGTCGGAGAATAGGCTTCTGGCTGCAAGGATGGAACAGATGGAAAGGGAAGAGAAGTAGATTGGCTATCAGGGGAAGAAGAGGGAGCGACCTTGCCAGTTACTTTATTATACGGGTCGTGATCATACCTACGCACTTACTGGTCTTTGATGATGAATTGGAACGACATGTAAATTCTTTTAATCTTATCACAGATACTCATTGCTCTTGCAACTTTCTTTTTTCGGCTGCTTCACAACGTTAAGCGATATGGTATACACGTGAACTACATCCATTTTGATGAAGGTGCGAACATATGTGATTTCACAGCGTATGCCCCATATAGCTCAAGTAATTAAGGATCTGGTATCTCTGCCACGTAGCTGCGAGCAGCATGAATACCGCGGGTGTGTCGGGCTGATGAAGGCGACCCGCCCTCCATTCTTGTGAACAGCTCTATCTATGTAAATCACACAGTTACCATGATAGGGGCACTGACCTTTAGTGCAGGATGTGGCTTGTCACTTATGCAAAGCCTTATTGCCCTATTGGTGCTAACAGAAATAAAGCGTCATGACGGGAGGTCATCCAATGTCATGTTCGTCAAGCAGATCTCCATAGAAATGGGAACGGAAAGCCACGACTGATGGAATCAATTTCGTCATTAGAGAAGCCATGAGAGCCCTAAAGGCACTGCCGCGCCTATACTTAAATCCAGACGTTGCTAATAAGGTATTGATCTGGGAAAAACGCAATTACGAATCTATGGTAGCTTACATCACAAAATTACACAAACATGCGAACGAAAAAACAAAACGAGAAAGAAAGACCATGTAGACAGAGCCCTGGATTTAAGTTGTTCCGTTTTTTTCGTTCCCCTGTTTTGTGTAATTTGCACCGAAAGCTACCATGGACCCTACACTCCGACTGCATGCAAGACGTGTTCAAAAGATTCCTTTACGGTCATTTGAAATCTAAGATTTGGAAGGTGTACAGCACCGCCTGAAAATGAAAACGAACTCTTGTACAAGTCGCCGGAGAATCACCTTGGCGACGGAGGTCCAGCCTAGCCGTTAAAGTTCAATTAACGAGGCTTGAGAAACCAGTATGTGGAAAGGGAGATATTGCGAAAGAGGTTCGTGGGCCCAGGGGCTCAGCACACAATGAGAAAGACGTGGAGAACCGACATTGCCTTTATCAGCTGTATATCAAGGCACGCATGGCATTTACAAGCACACGAAACACTGGCATACGTGCCCAATTAACCAAGTCTAGAGCCGGCTTCGCGGTGTGCCTCCAATCGTCCGTGGCTACGCGATAGAGTTCGCTGTCTTGCAGTGTCCGTTCTCACTGGACAGGCGACTTACCCACGCGCAGCACCACGGTGGGCTCCCCTCTGTATGTCGAATGACCGCGGCCATGTAGTCAGTTGAAGCTGCCACGCCCCGGCACCGCGGAAGGGAGAGACGCTCGCCGCTCTTGGCTCGTGTGAAGGCGGTGAGCTCCGCTGGCTCCGGCCCACGTACAGGGCCGTCAGCACTGCTGGCAGCCATGCGAGCTGCAGCGCAGCTGGTCGGTCGCGGCGGCGGCTTTCAGGCGGGACCACAGGGACGGCCAACAGGGCGGGCCATCAGCCGCCGGACCCAGCGGAGCTCACCGCCTGGTCCCTGGTCCCGGTGAGCCTCGGACGGTTGCCCGAGCGGACCAGTAGCCGCTCGTGCGTTGACCCAGTTGTGTTCCGAGAACAGGCGCAAAGTCGGACCGGTAGCTGTCTCGACTGCCACTGGGACCCGTCCTCCCGAGTCGTCACCGGCTCGTCTGATTCCGAACCGCAGCGCGCGCTCTCTTCCCGTGCCACGCCGCCGCGCACCTTCGCGCACACTTCTTGTACTTCGTCGTGCGGCTGCGGCGCATTGTAATTTTTCCAGTCCACTCGTCATAAAGCCTCATTTGCAACCTGCAGGTTAGAACGGCGGGGGGATAGAGAAGTGTCTCTACATCACACCACCTGCCACACATTTACAATCACCACGAGATCGCTTTTGGGCACTGACAGGATAGCTAGCAGCGCGTTATGAACAGGCTGAAGACACGGCTATAAACAGAAACTGCATTGCCAACGCTATACAGTATCCAGAATAGTACATGTTTACCATATATTGCTCGAGACATACAAGTTAAGATGGCCTAAGAAATTAGGCGCCTTATTCCTGCCCATTCCCTTACTGCCCTTAGAGATCCTGAGGTGTACTTTGGACGAGTGCTGTAGATGTTTGCATAGTCATGCTACTCCAGACGAGATATGTAATGATTGAAGAGACCGACTTACAAGGAGGCAAGCAAGTAAATAAAGTAAATAGCCCTTAGTGAAGGGAAGAATAAATGGGTGGTGATGAGCACAGAACTTAACCTGGCATAGAGGAGAAAGAAATTCATTTGATACTGTTAGTTTCCCAGTCATTATTCTATGAAACATAGTTTTCAGAAACATAAATGTAGTATTGCAAAAAAGAAATACTAAAGTTTATATTTCATGAAGGTCTAGGAAAGAACATCGCGGACTAAGGCTCATCTGGTATATTCTAAATCTTCAAAGTGTGCGTGCGTCTTTCTTTTGAGAAATACGGGTGCTGTGAGTGGTCACCTTAGGTACTCTAAGTTGAGTTAGTGACGTTCGCTGCGCTAGCCAATATTAGCCAACTGTTCTAGCCAACTGTTCACGCCTTAGTACACAAAGAAAAGGGCTCCCCCCCGTCATAGACGGCGAGTGAAGCCACCCGTTACGGAAAGACGGGGTTCTAGAACATCATTCGTGTTTCGCAACGTATGCAAGAGGGGCTTTGTACGTGATGCAAGGTTTTTTAAGGGAACTTATATTGCGTGACAGACTACGACTGTTCTACGCTCTGCCCCCTTGTGTGCGGTCTTGTTTTTTTATTTCTTCTACTATCTTTCCCTCATTTCACAATCTCGGTATCCCCTATACGCCCATTACTGGAAGTCAACCGTAACCTGTTCACGTTAACTTCCCTGTCTTTCTCTTGCATACTCTTTCAACAGTGAAGCTTCAGCGTGTTGGACCTGTAAGCCGCAGAAGAGGACCGCTCAGACCGGTCGACTCTAGGCAGTTGAAATGCCACGAGAAACAAAGAGATATATTCTTTACGACTCCTCTTGGGAAACACATTTTTTTTTGTCCCTCTACTCCTATACTTTTTTATATTGTCTCTATCTGGCCTATGCATGCTTGTATTAGCGTTTAGAACGAGCTTATAAACTGAAAAATCTACATTCACATCGTGTAGTGAATCTAATAAATATATCCTAGGCTCCATAGCTCTTTGGTTTTGCAGTCTTCTTCTCGTAAAAAAAAAATGCGGGTTAGACCGACAGATCACGTAGGTGTACTTGAGTACCCTTGAAGTGCTACTGGGAAGAGCATGCACTTCGAATCTAAGGGTGTAAATCAAACACGACGCGGCGTTTAGGGCCAAAGAAAGTTTACCACACACTAGTTTAGTCGCCGTACGTAAGGTTGCTACCTCCACAGGCATTTTCTGATTAGTTGGAGCGTATTATAATGCCCCGAAGGCAGGACGTCATGCGCATCATCATTGCCCATTCATCGATCAGGAGCCATTCCACCCTTTAGTCTATTCTCCCTCAACGGCACACAGATTGACAGCTCATACCTTCTATTCAGCATTATTGACGGTTTCTTGACAGCAAGTTGCACACGCCTCCGGGGGAAGAAACAGAGCGGGAATGATTACTTTCTTTCGATTGCAAGAGTGTACACTTCATGAACTACGGTGCCTTTAGAGCCAAAGCAGTTATACTTTGCGCATCGACAGAGACGATCTAGGGTATCTTCACTGAACGGTTACCGTTCCTGGGCTCGTTATGCTTCACGAACAGGAACGCGTATACGTAGCGTTGGGTTGGATGCATTGTGTAGTGAAATTACAACAAACACTGCCCTCAAGATCTAGTCCTCGATACCTTACTCGAAACGTAACATTGGAAAGTACCGTTTTCTTGGCGGCCTCTCTCGTAAGAACAGCGTTATCGCCGGAATAGAATGCCGCTGCGGCCACCTATTTCAGTAAACGCAACATATAGCTGTGTTCTTTTTAACGCGAGAGCGTCGAAGGCCACGCGTCGCAGGAAATCTGGTGTTGGCGTCAGCGGGGTTGTCCGGGAGAGGAAAATCACGCCGAACCATGTATCGCGAACCACGTAGGCCCTCCGCGCGGTGCTTAGGCGTTACTGAAGTAAATGAATTTCTCAATGTGCGTCAGAAAATTCGTAAAGTACGACTCACACGCTACCTAAAGACGTGATAGCGTCGGACTGTAATTCGAATATACGAGAAAGCATAATTCTCTTAAGCGGAGACTCAAGCACAAACCCCTTATCCCGCTGCCGTACGAGGTTTGGCGCGGCTGTGCACAAACTCCGGGATCGGCCCACGCAAGAGGCCGCCTTTCTAACAAAGCTCACCTGCGTGCATGGTGTTAGCCGCCAGCGATCCCGGTAAACATTACAGTTACACAAGCTGCAGTTGCCGGGAAGCGTGAGAAGCAGTCGTGGATCTTTGAGCGCTATCACGTTTCACGCTTAAAGGCGAAGCAAGTGTCCTCCAATGTTTTTTTGTGTGTTTTTTTTTGCGTGAAGTAAAGAACAAAAATTGCCCGACAATTACGATATTCCTTAATGCGATATTTGAGAGCAGCTGTATAGGCCTTTTAATTTCACGATATATTGAAGCAAATAATTAGAGACCTACATCACCTCAATGACTGGAAACGGGCTAGTGCCGTCAGCGCCTTCTCAGAGGGAGGCGAAATACGGGAACGCTGGCATGATGATTTGCTTTGGTTTTGCACCCGCGGGTATGGCTCGACCCACTACAGGGGTTCGGCCATGAATCTGGCGGCAGTAGGTCAAAAAGAAAGACTACTTAAATAGAATTTTTTTTTAATTTCGGAATAATATTAAATCTATACTAATCGTTAATATCAATATTCAGGCTATATTATCTTAGATTTTGAAGTTAATATTTTTGTATTCATATTGAGTAAAGAAAAACGGTCAAACTAACATGGCCGTGTCTTTGTTTAGATGGCAAAATTAAATATGGTATCTCATACGTTCCTATTGCAGTGTCCTAGTGCCGACGCCGAAAGAGACAGTGTCACATAAAGCGTAACTACCAATCCAAATTGGCGAAGGGAACATTCTAGACGTCGTTTTCTGCGCACGTCGAACCTACCACACTCTATAAAGAAAAGTTTCAGGTTCGTTGCTATAAAACATTGAGGGGAAGGTGCCAAACCAGACCGGTAAGAATAAAAATTAAGCATTGGTATTCGGCAGCGCATTCTCCTGAATGAAACTTCAAATTTTCTTGCAAAACACCACCTGCTGTGCCAAGGGAACTCAAGGTGCTGAAAATCGGTGCTATTTATTCACCATGATATGGCATGTTCTTCTTGGAGGAGGAGGAGGAATGAACGTTTATTGTAAGAAACCGCGAGAAAGTGTCCTTTCTTCGCCCTAGGTGGGCGGCTCTCTCAGTCCAGAAAGCCGTTGGCTAATGCTGCAGCCCGGGCCCGGTCCACCAGACTTCGCTGATCTTCCAGGCTCTGTGCCTTTAACATTGCCTCCCACGTTTCTTCGATCGCTTGTAGCGGTTCTGAGGCATCATCTTCACTGTTTTTCTCGCGGTGCGGGCACACCAACACCATGTGTGGGAGCGTGTCTGGAACGTCACAATACCGGCATAGGTATGAGAATTTGGTGGGGTGCATTCGGTACATGATAATTCCATGTACATACGTATTTGTTTGTAGTCTGCGGAGGGCGGTGGCTTCTTCCTTGCTTAATTTTGGGTGAGGTGGAGGATATTGTCTTCTTTCCAGTCGGTAATGTTGCAATATTACGGCGTAGTTGATGGGAATGTCCTCCACCCTCGTCGCTTTCCGGAGACCATGCGGCAGGAAATCCCGGCTGGTATGCTCTCGGGCAGCAGCATGTGCTGCTTCGTTTCCTGCCAGGTGTTCGTGGCCTGGGGTCCATGCGACGTAGGTGTCGGGTAGTTTTTGGCGTCTTGTTATTTCTTTTAGAATCTTCACTGCTGCGGCAGAAATTCGGCCTTTTCGTAGGTTTCTACATGCCGTTTGCGAGTCGCTCAAGATGATTGCTGTATCTTTGCATGTGGCGATGCCGAGGACGATGGCCACTTCCTCCGCCGTTTCTGGATTTCTGGCCGGTATGGTGGCAGCGATTAGCTCCTTCCCTTGATTGTTGGTCACGGTAATTGCGTATGCTCTTCTACCTGGGTATTTTGCCGCATCTGTATATCTCGTGTTCGGGTTCTTTGAGTATTTCTTGCTCAGCGCTCTCACTCTTGCTTGTCTTCTTACTTTGTCGTATGTTGCATGCATGTTGCGAGGTATTGGAGCGACTGAGATAGAGTCACGAAGAAGTGGCGGCAATCGGGCTTTCGCGTCTGAGTCTGCTATGAAGTTTTCGCTGTATGCGAGCTTGCGAAGACACAATTATTTTTAAATCTTGCAGCCGTGATGTATGCCGAAGGTTTTAGGATTCTCAGTACCAGGTCTTTAAGAGATGGCGCCGCTGTGCGTCTGCTGACTCGTTTAAAGCGAGTCCCATGTGTACCGGTGCCCATACCGAATGGATGAGGGGTAAATCTTGGGGAATAAATGAATAATCTCGAATAATTGTAGATGAATTTGACACAGATAGATCAGAACAAACTTATAAGGAGACCGTTACGATTATGGCTGAATAAATAGATGAGGGAAGTTTTCGTAGAGCTAGAATTACAGCAAAAAACTGAGCCTGAAATATTGATGTAAAGTTGTGCAGTCGAAGAGAGAAAGACCAATTTAATGATGCAGAAAAAATTCTCACACCTGTCTTTTCTTCACTGACAGAAGCATCTGTGGCTATTATTGTATCTATATGGAAGTTCTCAAGGTGGTTATCTAACAAACATTTCCGGTGTTTAATAGGCAGAAGGTTAGCGTTATTTGGAAATGTGCCGTCTAATTCAACGCATACTCTCGCAGCAGCTAAATTTGGGAAAACCACATCACGGATTCATACTTGTAATGGGGCGCTATAACGTGAAGCTATTCCAAACTTTTCTGTTCCAATTCAGCAATCAGCCCTCCGCGATTGATCAAGAACTTTTTTTAGGCCAACCCCACTTCACCTGTGTGTCACGCGACGTCACGAAAACCGCGATAGCTCCCCATGTGATATGACGTGTACACACTGATTATGCATGATTAGTTGCATGATTATGCACTGATTATCTGATTATGCATGAGTATTGATTATTATGCATAAATAGGTATTTCCCATTCGACGACTTTGCGCCATTAGCCATGCATGTTTACGCATGATTATGCACTGATTATACATGATTATTGCTCATCACGCATGAATAGTTATCTGTCATTAGACGCCTTCTCACCGTTAGCCCTCGGCTATTAGTCAAAAGTTTTTGGGCTGCACCCACTTCACCTGCCTGTCACGCAATGCCACAAAACCACGAAAACTCACCGCGTCAAAGTGACGTATACGCGTTAAAGATGCATTAATATGCAAAACAAAACGGAATTTTCTTCTGAATAGCTGCAGGCTGTCCCGTTGCGAAAGGAATAAAAGATGGCTGCCGCCGATCACTCAGGCAGTGGCTACTCGCACAGGCCGGAGAGCATGGGTTTATTTGCGTATAAACCAACTTTTTGCGTGACCGTGTAACGTTTTCGAGCACTTTCGGGACGTTTACGACCGCGTTTTGCCAAATCTTCTTTGCTGAGGATCCGTTTTAGCGTCATTCTTAAGCTTTCGTTGCATGCCGCCGCGATTTTCGACCAGCCACCTCAAGCTAAGTCAGGGAAACCGGACCAATCGCAGATGCCGGCCCCGGCCTCTTCATCCGCTTATAGATTTTCAGTGTACTGGCTCGGCCCCGTCGAATCCCTCTCCACTTGAGCGTGCTCCTCGCCTCTTGTCAGCCGATTAGACAAGACACGCCGCTCAGTGCAGGCAATGTTATTCGTTTTACAAGCAAACAAAAGTGACCTCCCGTGAACGAGGAAAGTGTTTGGTTGGTCTGTTCAGACAACCCTGCGGGTCACCTTCCGACGCTTGCGTCGGCGGCTATGCAAGTTTGACTCCAGCATATTGGCATAAAAACATATTGGAATAGTTTTACGTTATGAGCCGATGGTTCTAATAGCTTCTGCTCAAAAATTACATGGGTGCGATGCAGTCGAGACCATTGCTTCGCAAAGTATGCGGACGGCTCTCGAATGAACATGCAGGAGGAGCGTCTCTGGGGAGAAGCCTAGATATTCAGTAATTGTTGGACTATCAGTATCCGAAGTCGAATTTAAATAGAAGGCAGGGGAGTTTCATAATACAGAATATTATTCGCTGCAAATTTTGGAAGGCCAAGACATAGACGTAATGATTCGCGTTCTAAAATAACGAGACGGTGTAATTTATAAGCACCACTTCCAGAAAATAACACGCAACCAAACTGTAAAATGGGGCTGACACACATACAATAAACCATCAGCAGAGACTCCCTGCGCCTTCGAAAACGACTGCTGCAGACTCTTCGTAACAAACTAACAGCACGTGTTCCTTTACATGCGAGGTATTCTAAGTGTATCCGCCAATTAGGCTTTTCTGTATAAAGGATTCCCAGATACTTTAGTGATTGTACCAGTGAAAGCATCTTCTCGTCATACGTCAGCGTTATCCGGATAAGAAAAGTAAAGGGGAAAACAATGATTGCACTTATGTTGATATTTAGCGACTTCTGTATTCCTTTAAGCAACATTTCAATCTGATTCAAATACGACTGCAATGTTTTATAAAGGCTATGTGTATCATTTGACACCGAATGAAATGCGATATCACCAGGGTATACGTGGACCTATATATTATGGTGTGTCTGAAGATGACTTAGTAAAATATTTAAAAAACGGGGTCGAGTACTGCGCCTTGACGAGCACCCCTTGTCTGTTTGTACCATTAAGAAGCACCGTTTTGATCGCAATAAAGTTTAGTCCACTCAGGAAACTATGAATCAATGCAATTATATACTGTGGGAGATTCACATTTTCAAGTTTGTTGATCAAGATGGTATGCTCGACACTGTCATGCGCCTACGCTATATTTAATCTCACTAAGCCCGCATACTGGTTGTTGCGGCGAGCAAGCTGAATTCGACTCTTCAAGTCAACATGAGCATGCAAAATTGAGCACCCAGGCCTGAATCCTATTTGAGTGTTCCTTAATATTTGGTTGTCGCCTATCCACCTTTCGTTATAACTATAATCTCTCGATTAATTTCACAAGAATCGAAGTCATAGAAATAATTGCAATGTTATGTATGGTATACCCGCCGCCCTGCTTTTTAAGTAGCGGTATTACTCTGGCAACTTTACAATCTGGATAAATCCGTGCAGTCTGAATTGAAAAGTTTGTAAATTTAAGCAAATCCTGGGGAGACAATTAGAATATTATTTTTATCATTACTGTAGTTATACCATCAGTACCTAGAGCTGAAGCTGGCAGCGATTTTACCACTTTCATTAATGATTCTAATCTGGCTGCTCTGAATTCATCAGCTTGTTCAGGTGCCGTCATATGATAGGGTAGAAGTGACGTAAATCGACCACTATGCCTTTTGCGATCTTCTCCAGTGACTGTATCAATTCCGTGGAAGTTAAACTAACAGATGATACATTTGTTATGCTGAAACAATCTTTGTAGACCGTATAAGACTAAATAACGCTTTTTCATTACTAGACTATGATAGATAACTGTAATGCTTGGAGTTATAATTCTCTTTCGCTTTGTCAACTGTCTGCCTGAACGTAGCTGCAACAAATTGATAGGCATTCCGATTACGTGGACATTTATTGTACATTAACTTTCTCCACGGTGTTTTTCTTCTTCTATACTCGCGATCACAGTCACGATTACAACTGGGGGAATAAGTACCCCTTTAGTTGATGGCATACTCTGTCACGGATCCCCTCCGGAGAACACTCTGACAGAAAGAATGGACTAGGCGACAGGTGTACCTACACAGACGCACATTTAATACAACCTACGCGACACAAACACTAGCACACCAACCAAACAACATTAGCACAAAATAGAAAGACTTTCAGTACACACCACCCGGTAACACTGCTACTAGCGTTCTCCTGTTAGTGGTTGGCGTTCGTGCTCACGTTTGGTTCGGTGCGGATGTGGCGTGGTTTTGGTCCCGTAGCTGGCGTCGGAGTGGCGTTCGACGTTCTACGGCTGGCGTCGCTGGCGGCGTCATTGGTTGCGTCGTACAGGCTCCCGGTCCAAACGCCCGTGGAGGTGTTGCCGATGATGTTGTCGCTGGGGCACCACCCGGAAGAGTGGAACCAGCGCTGGAGATACCCCTGGCCGTAGCAGGTGGTAGCGTCCTCCGTGGACTCCCCGGAACGGGCTCAGGAACGGCAGGAAGTCTGCGGTGCGAAGCCGTAGAACGCGAGCTCACCGGAGCAGTAGCCGGCGTCGCTCTCTTCCGGCCAAACCGTGCCTGACCCGCCGAGCCTCCACTGCTTTCTTCTTCCCCCCGCGTCTCGCCCTTCCTCGCCCTTTTGTTGTTGTTGTTGTTGTTGTTGTTGTTGTTGTTGTTGTTGTAGCCTGTGATGCGTGTGGCTCCTACCCACAATGGGGGATTGGCCAAGAAATGGGTGGATTATTCGAAATTATTATGGAGCATTACCTTCCTAATAGCTATTGAAATAGCATTGAATAGAACAGAGTTACCTGTTAAATAAAATCAGGAAGGTCATATTGAATGAGCAATAATTTATTTAAAAGTAAAAAGAAAAAGAAAGCAATTTAGCAGGGCATTCGTTTAGATTCTGTAAGGAATGTTCGGACAGCGAAGCATGCATCCCTGTGGCTGAATCCCAAAGTGGACGCTTCGAACGAAAGAATTGCAGGTTCTGTCAAGTCCAGGCCAATTCTTCGAAAAGGTATTTCCAACCATCTTTTTCTAACCGCAGTAAAGCGGCGACAAGATAGAAGAAAGTGGTGTATCGTCTCTTCCTCATTACAAAAAGAACAGAGGGGGAAGGGAACCAAACCCGACCTGTGTAAATAGAAATTCAGCGAGGGTATGCGGCAGCGTAATTTGGTGAGGCAGACCTCAAGCATCTTTGTGTCACAGGATTCGCTATGCCAGGGAAATGCCAGGTGCTTATACTCTGGAGAAGCAGTCAAATGTGGGATTGATAAGGCTAATCTTATTGATCGCATCCGAAATCTTGCCGCCGTGATCTGTGCTGTCACTGGTAGAATAGGAAGAACAGGGCCGGATAGTGATGCATTTGCCAGTGAATCAGCAGTTTCATTAAAAAACAAACCTTTATGCCCTGGCACCCAAATCAAATGAACACATTGCACATGGGCTGGAACTAGTTAGGGGAAGAGTTTTAGCATGGGTGACTCATTAGTAGCGGTAAGGCAAGAGCATACTGAAAGGGAGTCAGTCAGAATGGCAGCCGTTGTAATCATTGGGTCTAATTTACGTAAAGCTAGAATTACTGCTAACAACTCGGCCAGAAAAATAGGCACAAAATCAGGCAACCTTAAAGAAAAAGACCAGTCGAGTTCAGGACAAAATATTCCAATGCCAGCTTTTTCCTCGCGCTGTGAGGCATCTGTTGCAATGATAACGTTTGTTTTTAGGCTGCTTAGGTGGTCTGGCAACATGGAGTTTAAGATGCCGTAAGGGAGTAGTTTCGCGTGGTTTGGGAAAATGTCATAGAACCTGATCTCTGGGTAATTTGAATGCGCATTATTATGAAGCACCTCGCGAATTTGCACATTTAGTAGTTCCAGTAATGTTTGCCCTTTTATAGCCTTCACGTTAGTCCACATAATCCTTCTCTTCGTCTTCTTCTCTTCTCCACCAATCCTCTCTCGTCACCTCACTGAGTACTTCTTCTTTATCTTCTTTAGTCTTCGGTTAATCCACGTCATCCTTAACGCCATCCTCATCGTCTTCTTGAAACCTTTCTTCATTTATAATTTTATCTTAGTCTCCCTCTTATATGTGACATACTCAACCTGGATTTTTTTTATAACTGTCACTTATCACATAACACAAATTAAGTGCCTTTACTTGGTCACCTAGACCTACCTATTAATTTTAAACTGATCGCCATGAATCTTGAAATCTGCTATAATTAGCATAGGGTGCGGACATGCTTATTAACCAAATTAATTTGGCAGGCTACTTCAAAAATTATTGGAAGATGGTCGCTATTTGTGGCTGAGGTGATAGCAGACCACAACCAAATGACACAACCAGAACTGGAAAAAGCTTGGTCTAGCACCGAACGCGATATTCCGGTACATAAGTTGGGGTTCTCGAATTTACACAATTAGGGTCATTTGACGAAGTCCCCTCTAACAATAGTTTGCCACAAGAATCGGACCGATAACCCCATGATACATGCTGAGAATTGAAATCCCCAGCTGTGATTATATCCCTTATGCATGCTGCAACCGCCGGCATTGAAAACGCTTAACCCCCTCTGCAAGAAGGACGATCCAGGCGAAAACTGCAATAATGCTTCTAATGAAAACTCTTTTCTGTAGATAACCACGTTTCTTGCAAAATAATCAGATCAGGAGAAAGTTCTTCACAAAGATATAAGAAATCAGTGGTTGCAGCAAAAATGGAACGCCAGTTCCAGTGAAACACATTTAAGGTCCCTATCCTGATGATATACCGGCACTGTTAACTGCCGTCAGTAGAATGCTACTTTTTAAGAAATCATTCTTTGATAGGTTGTCACTTTGACTCGTTTTAGCCTTTAGTTTATGAACGATAGCAGTTGTCGGGGAGTATGGAGAAACACGACGCTTATACGTTCGAACATCAAAGTCGATGTTTTCAATTTTTCTGAACTGACCTCAAGACTGTTACCAGCCTTGCGTTCGACGGGAGATGCGGAAGGTTCAGTGTCGTCAGGACTGCGGGGTGAGGCCTCTGCCGATAGGCATTTGTCTATATTCTCATAAGAAACTGTAATCCCAGAAACAATACTTGGTTGCGCAGCAACCTGCAAAAGTTGTGACAAACTTGCAAAATGGTCTCTTAAAGGTTAAACAAAAGACAGTAAAGGGCATTTTCCGTAGCTTTCTCCCCAGCAGCAGCTACAACATCAGCAAGAGATGCACCCATAGCTTTTTAGTGACGTGCAACAGCTTCATCGTACCCACATTACTTCGCTAATGCAATAGCATGAGCCTCACGCTGTGAAGATCGCTTTCGTTCTAGAGCTTGTAGAATTTGAAGCTTTTGGTCTCTCGCAAGACATTTCGAACAGTCCACAGGGTGGGAACCTTCGCCCAAACAGCATCGCTCACTCTGAGAGAGACATGTCTTTGCATCGTGGCCCTCTCCGCAAATGCGACACCGAAGATCCGATCTACATCCCTTAATGCTATGGCCATGTCGCCAACACTGAACATATTGCAGTGGGCGGGGAGAAAGTGCTTCAACCGGGTTTGTTAAAGGACATGCCTTGATCTTTGACGGATTAGTTGTGTCTTCAAAAGTGACACTGACGGACTCTGTGGGGACTCTGATTCTCAGAAACTTGTAAACATCGGTAGACGAATATGGCATATCTGCCGCGGAAAACATCTGCAGCACCTCGGAAACACACAGACTCGCGTCGACTACCCGAACTAGTCCCTTAACGCAAGCTAGATGAGTAGGAATAAAAGGGCTCACCGGGTGATTCGCGAAAATTCCACACTTTAGGAGGTTGGAAACACATGTCTGTTCCCGCGAACATCGAATGCCCCCTCTGCCAAATTGTCGGACATCGCTTACGCTCTGGAAGTGCGGCGGAGCTTTCCGCAGCTCTTCTTGAATTGCCTTTGGATTCTTCACGCGGACGAATCCTCCATTGGTCGGCACTAGGGAAACTGTAACGCTGTAAATGCCCCTGGGGGAAGGGAAGCCGTCCAGAAGAAAGACGGCTGGCCAAAAGAAGAAAGAGACATTAGGAACTCACAATGAGATCAACCAGATTATAGAGGAAAATACTAAACAGAACTAAGAAAAAATAAACCACCCGATACTTGACCAATACCCCGTCACACGAGGCCTGGGGAGAGCGTCCGCAGAACACCAAACCAAACGCTATATGCCGCATGATGAACGGCATCGCAGCCAGCTGTGAAAGAAGACGACCACGAACGCGCGAGCAGTGGCATGAGCGCGTTCGCGCGGTTAGGCCGAGGGCGGCGACGCTCAACCCAGGATCGGGCGCCTAAGAGCTGCGCTCTAATATAATTCAACAGCTACGGCAAAAACCACTAAGCGTTAGCTATCACTGGCACGAATGGCGAGGCATAAAACACTTAAATAGACTACAGGCGTCAACGCGAAGTTTTACCGACTTGAAAGCAATCGAAGTGCAATATGTTTTTGGAGCATACGTAGCACTGAGGCAAAACAAACAGTGCAATGCGATGGCAGACTGGGCGCCTGAGACACGTTTGGTATTGACAGGTCGACTTGCTGACCTACCACGCTCGCTGACACTTACGTCTTATGGCTAGAACAAACATTCTAGGTTTTGTTCGACGCGACGCCTCGCACCTCGCAACGGTTTGACTGTTTTGTGATATGCCGCATGCTGCTATTTTGAAATACGTGGTTCTGCGGTTGGGATTTTGCAATCGTCAGCCATTTCTTCTTCTTTTGGGTGGAAACAGTAGTTCTTGCAATGGGGCGCAGGTCTCATTAGCTTGCAAAGGTTGACGAACACGTTACTGTGGGCGACGTCGTTCGGTGACATAATCGTCAACGGTCAGTCACAGCTAGCGACTCTATGTGGCGCACAGAAACGAGGAAAAGGAGCGATAAAATGTTGGTCAAGTGCATGAATTTCAGGTTGGCTATTCCTTTGCTCCTAGCAGGAAGACGAAAAGTGTGAGCAACGGGGTGTTGTTTTCATGGCTAGAAAGAGTTGTTGCGTTGGTGTCAGTGTTTTAAATATGGGTGGCCAATTTTTTAAAGACAACTCGACCTTGTTGAAGACCAAAAGTAATGTTGCTCCACAGGCTAAGTTTCGTTATTTTCTATTCCCTTTCTTTGTTTTCGCTGGAGTCTATTAATTGTATTGAGAGGATGGACACCCCAGGCAAATTTTCGCCGTTGCTGTTGGCCTCGCCATGATGTTGCGTGTGAATTCCAAGTGCGATAAGGTCCCATCGCGTCCCGCATGGCGTATGCTGCGGGTGCGAGGGGAAGCGTGCAAGGTTGAGCGGATAAAGACGATGGCTTGATGCGCGCCGTCTTCTTGCGCGTGCAAGGAGAGGGGGGTGCGCGGCACCGTGATCAAGAGCGCGTCAAGGGGGCAAGGGGTGCGGCAGGCGAGCGCACGTCTGCTCCTCTAGTATAGCCGTGGGCCACTGCGCACCTATCCTGGAGGTAACTGCCGTCAGGGGCAAAGTCGTCCGAGCTGAGATGGCTAGTGATTGCATGTGCAGTGCCTTCACACGCGCCTAGTGCAGCGAGTCGCGTAAGATCACGTTTCGGACACGCGATGAAGGGAAAGGCAGCAGAAGCGTTCACTGCACTTGATTTGTGCTCTTAATCCCGCCGGTGGGCATGTAGTGATATTAGGTAATGCTGTTTCAGTAGTAAGCGAAACTTTATGCAATAATGCGCCGGATAAAACTGTGAGCATTAGTTCGTGCATTTCGGTAATAGTTTACCATCACTGTCAATAATTATCGTCGTAGGTGAAACAGCAACTTTTTTCATAGTATTCTCTTGATCAGACGGCAGCGTTTGCCTGGCGATTGGTGGCTATCTTACAAAGAAAGTAGATCCCATGTTAATTTCCAGGAAGGTCAATTAGATATTTTTTTCGATATTACTGATTACATTATAAATGAAATTATGACCGCCAAATCGGCTGTAATTGTGTAAACAATAAATTTATCTCACTAATATGCCTCTTTGTTAATTATACTTTCTTTAATTACAGTTTGTTTAATTATTACCGGTATAATTTTCACTTTTATTTGCCTTATTTTCTCCTTTAAGTTTGCTTCCACCACCGCCTCTAACGACCGACATGTTGTCCAATTCATCGTAGAGGGAAAGCGACATGTTTTCGGGAGAAAACAAGCAAGAACGACCGCTATCACCATCATACCTGCAAGAGAACGCCACGTGTCGACGAAGAAGTGCGCGAGTGCGCGAGTGCACGAGCTGCATGCCCAGAGGCGCTCGCGGACGCTGCTCGAACGGTCGGACTTCCACGGACGAGCGGCTGCCCAGTGTTCTTCGGTGACCAGCACGACGTCCCCTTGGTTGACGACAGCACTGCGTGGACCCTGTCGCCTAGCCTGGGTTGAGCAGTTGTGAAGGTCGTCCGTCGGCACACCGAGCAGTGAAGAAGGTCGATACAAGGCGCTACCCCCAAAGAGAACCAAGATGCCGTCGGGACGATTCAAGACGCCGACGCAGGTGAGCGTTCCATCAACCTCGCGTATGCTCACGCGGAGTCAGGCAAAAAAACTCGCGCTGATGGAGGCCAGCACAAAGGCGACGTCATCTGCCGGGCTGGCGCCACCGAGTGAGCCTACCGTCCGCATGCCCCAAGCCAGGAGGTCTGGGAGGCGACCTGCTCAGGACGCATTTACCCCGTCCAACAGTGAGGCCAACGCAAGGACACCTGGCCCCTCTTCGTCAAGCAAAGGCAGGGAGCAAAGTTCCAGAAAGCGACGTCGACCGATTAACGAGTCCTCGGTCAACAGCGACGGCAAAATGAAGAACGCTACGGGTGTAAAGGCAAGGCGTCCCTGCGACAACGGTGGGAGCAAAGCTAGGTCCACGACGCCCCAATCGCCGTCCATCACGTCGTCGCGCCTCGAGACTGACATATTTTGGACCAAGAGAGAAAGCCTTCGACAGTCAACATCACGTGCCACTCAAAGCGAAAAGAAAAGGGTGGAAAACTATAGAACACCCAAAAGCAAGCGGCTTTCCGTACACTTCGACTTGGTTGGGACTGAGTCTCGTGGAAGCCCAATATTTGGCATGAGAAAGTCAAACGTTCGATGTTGCTTGCGCACAAGCACGCCCGTCAGTCAGGGCAAGAAAACTCCACAGGCTTGGACAAACAGGAAGACCACTGAAAACACCTCAAGTGTCAAAGGAAAGTTCCAAGATACTCCATCTGGATCTGCTAGAACGCCGAGAAACCCGAAGAGTACAGAAAGAAAGTACAAAAGGTGCAGGAGGCGAATCTTCACGGAACCTGACTCAGACAACGGGATTAGTACTTCAAGCCATTCCACAACTTCCGATGCCGAGCCATGTGCTCCTTCGACCGGTTCTTCGGAGGAGTCGGGATTGCGCTGTGTGCTGATGTAGTACGGTTGTGGCCAAGTACGGTTGTGTGTCAAGCTGTGCCCCGCTAACGTGTCTGCACTGTTCGAATAAAGTTTGGTCTTTTCTTCAAGATGAAGTGTCTTCTAATCAATGTAGAATCAATGTAGTAGTGTCTTCTAATGTAGTAGAGGTTCAGGCAGCGCGAGTTCTGTTCTGGTGCAATCCACGAGTGCACCTTGTATTATATGTTAAGGCGTAATGACTTGTGTCTTTACACAATGGGTCCTATTTATGACTCATGCACAGAGCAACCGCAAGACATTGATATAGCAGTGAGTCCCGCCCACTTTTACGTGAGTGCTCGCGGGGCGACCTACCTGCATAGACACATGAGAATGTCTCCTAAGTGTTATGTGCTGCAGAGTGTATTAATTACGTGCGAACTATTCTAAGCAATTTTGATTCACGCACTGAGCCCAATGATGCCTCAGAGTTCACAACAGAAGACATGCCGTGGTGGTTTAGAGGCTACGGCGTTGCGCTTTTAGAAGCGCAACGCCGTAGGTCGCGAGATCAGACGCCGGACGTGGCGGCCGCGTTTTGATAGGGGCGACGTGCAAAAGTGCCCGTGGACCTTGCATTGGGTGCAAGTTAAAGATGTAGATGTATGCAAATGTAGATCCTTGTGATCTACTGGCACGTACCCACTCTGGGGGATTGACCAAGAATCGGATAGGTTATTAGTAAGGTGTAAAATAAGTGAAAATTTTATAATAGGCAAGTTATAATCGAAAGATAGAGATTGCAGAGCCTGCATTATTTTATGAAACTGAAAATTCTACCATGACCATAAAGTAAAACAATTCAACTTCAATTTTGGTGAAAGAAAAGAAGGCTGAAAAAATTTGCATTCAGAATTTAAATCTCATTGGTCATAAAAGACAATCTTGGATGACAGCGCTAACCTTCCTGTTGCTACGCCCAAGAGGCACCTAAAGAAGGCACATTTTGAACAGTTAAATCCAACCCAAGAAAACGGAGTGGTGTTTCTAGGGTTAGGTTAATAATTCATGGACAAGTAATTAAAAAATGGTGTATGATCTCGTCTTCCCTATACACATGACAAATCTGTGAGCGTGCCAGACCAGGCCTGTATAAGAAAAAATTTAAAGAAGGTGTGCGACAGTGAAGACTACTAATAGTTACTTCAATTTTTCTCGATTGGCAAAGAGCGCTTTTCCCTGCAGGGGTACAATAAGTGTTTAAAATCTGAGAAGTTTGTTATAGTTTGTACAGAGAATTCTCACATCATCTGCCTGAGAATTTGACCAGATGGGGATTAAATATCCCCAGGTGGTCAAATTTATTCTGGAGTCGTCGTCGTCGTCCCCCCCACCCCCCCCCCCCCCTTATAGCGTGCCTCATAATCAGGTCGTGGTTTTGGCTAGTAAAACATCGGAATTAATTTTTTTTTTGTTCCCAGCAGAGGATTTCTTACAGAAGATACAGATGAGCGGCAACCCCTTAGGTATGCAGAATTTTAGGCGCATTTTATGCCTCATTTCCTTAATCGCATTGCTTGCATAAGTATTAATAAAGTTTATGTCGCCACATACCAGCATAACAGAAACGTCAGTACTCAGAATTCCAAAGTTTCTTTATAATTTTTATTTGAAGTTTGTCTTGTATTTGAGAAATATTACGTCACTTGTTTTGTGATCCCAAAGCTAGCTTCGCCGCAAAAAAGATTGCCAAGCTAACTTCCGCAAAGTCACTGTTGCACTTAGCGTGCATGTGCGAAATTTCTGTTTTATTGAGATGGAAAACATAGACATGGCTTTCATGATAATATACCACCTAACAAAAGAGTCCGAAGCAGTCTGTGTAGCTCGTGATTCGTCTTCATTTGAGCAGCAATAACTGGCACAAGCATGATGACAAAGTGCGTAATGCGAGAAAATGCACATCCGCGTTGGGAAAAGTGTCTATTTAATTATTGATGTTTCGGGATACGGCGGAAAGTTTGACTCGATATAGATTCATGGCTGGTTTAAGGGGTTGTTATGTCTCAAAACGGCAAAAAGCATTCCTGAGGTGCTTACCACGAGGCAGCCCCCTTCAGCAGCGCCCATCCAGGCTTCAACGCAGCCCTGGCGCTCACTGTTGATAGGTCAACAAAGAAGCTCCTCTCAAAGTGACAACGACCACCGGAATCTGTAGACGGGGTAACAAACGTGAAGGCCAGGCTTCCCGGGGCAAGCTGACCGTCACGGAGAGGCCACTGATTGATGAAAGGGGACAACGTCAAGAACTCCCGTGCGACTGCATCGACTTTACGTTCCTGAATTGCCCTGTGGTTGCCTTGTGTGCTGGGGCGCTTGCGCAACATGTGAGGCGGAGTGAGGCGAATAAGATGACGCAGAAGGCGTGGCATACGTGGACACGGCGGAATATAGAGGATGCAAGGGGATATAGCGGTAGACGTGGACGGAAAACTCCTCGCGAACGGAACCGTGAAAACGGACAACCCCGAAGTTGCGGAGAAAGCCGTCATAGCATTAGCGGTTGCCTCCACCAAAGCTAGGATTACCATAAGCGACTAAAAGATCGCAGTTCATAATTTCGCGAAAGAACGAATGTCGCCAGTGGCGCTCAAGATTCTAAATAAAAATTCAGAGGGTCTATTATGTTAGCGCTAAGATTGCTTGAAGGCGAAAGTCGAAGTGCTGATGCATTACAGACGGACACATGAAGTACACATCCCCCTTCTAAAAGAATTCCACTGGTCGAAACGTTGGCTCCCGCTTTTACCTTGTTCTCGTTTTCATCAATATCGCCCTTAATTCCCTCAGTCTACTACGCTTACTGTCCTTCTTAATTCGCTTACTCATCCTCTTAATTCGGTTGGTCATCACCCTTAATTCACTTAGCGTACTTCGCTTACTCATGCCTCTTAATTCCAAAGGTCGGGGGTTCGGCTCCCACCCAAGGTCGTGGGTTCGAGTGCCTTAATTAACTCCATCTTAATTAGACGTACGTTAATTAAATTGACCTTCATTAACACCAGAGGCCGTGGGTTCAAATCCCACCTAAGATAGTGGGTTCGAGTGTCTTAATTGTCTTTATCTTAATTACATGTGATTCAATTAACTTCGCATTAATTACCCCTAAGAGTGGCGGGTTGGACTTCTACGAAAGGCCGACGGCTCGACTCCGACCAAAGATTGTGGGTTCGAGTGCCTTAATTCTGTCTTAATTAACTCTGCCTGAATTAACGTCGCCTTCATTAACACCAAAAGTCGTGGGTGCGAGAGCCGAGGCAGACGCTGAGACACAGGGGATTTCGGCCGTCTGCTATGCGGAGGGAGGCTGCGTCCGGCCGCGTGATTGCTGGCGTTAACTCTATCTTAACTTCACCTTCATTAACACCAAAGGTCATTGGTTCGACTCCCAAAGATGGTCGTGGTTCGACTCCCAGCGAAGGTCGAGGGTTCGCAAGCAAAAGTTTGCGAACCTTCGACCTTTGCTGGGAGTCGAAGCACGAACATTTGTGGGAGTACCTTTCGTGTCGTCGACGCGTTTTCGCTCTAGATCGACTGACCGCTGAGGCATATAAGGTTTATATATGAGGTTTATATATAAGGTTTATATATAAGGTTTATATATAAGGTTATAAGGCATATAAGGCTCGCCCACCATCGCGGGGCGAGCCAAATTATATGGGCGCCCGCGCACTCCTCTCTCCCCGGCAACCAGGCGGCTCACCGCGTAACTCGAGGGCTTACTCGCCGAACAAATTTCATTTCATTTCACTTATGATACCCTCAAGGCTTGTGAAGACTTTACAGAGGGGAATGGGTTACAGGTAAATTCTGACAGTAAGTATTACAAGAGAAAAAATATAACATAAAAATACAATCTGATTAATAATTCAGTGGGAATACGATGAGCAATTACAAAAGCTATTACAAAAGATGAGCTGCCCATATCTGGGATCGAGAGGAGACCACATCGTCTGCCACAAAGAAATTACCGATTGCTATCGGCCGGGGCGGGCCCGATGCCTGTCAGCTCATACCGAGCTAACCAAAAAACCGGCGGTGGCCTAGCAAACATGTAGGCTATTGCGGTGGCCTGCAGCAGGTTCTATCCAGGGCAATCCTATAAATTATGTAAATTATGTAAATATGTAATGTGAATTGTGTAAGGGTAGGGCGGATCTGCCATGTATTTTATGATTATGCTCGTAGACGTCTGCTTTCGAGAGCCGCGAAATAGAAACCGGCAACAGTGGGAGACCCTGTGTGCTCAGCTCAGACCAACGAGACCAGGGGCGGCTTGCACGAACATTTAATAACGGAAAAAATGAATTCATAGACATGTTCCATAGACAACGGCTAGTCCGCACAAGAGCGCGTGTTCTTAAATGTGTTATTATTTTCGTTATTAAATGTTCAGGCAAGCCGCCCAAGTCTGGGCAGGTCGGCTAGCCGAGGCAGACGCTGAGACACCGGGGATCTCGGCTATCTCCTAGGCGGAAGGAGGATGCGTCCGCCCCCCGTGATTGCTGGCATCAATAAAAGTGGACTCTCTCTCTCTCTCTGTCTCTTTCTCTCTCTCGATTGGCAAGTGGCGATGATTTTATCATTTTAGGCGACTGGCTGTTGAGAGAAGAAAAAAATTTAGCTTTTAGATGGGGTCCCATAAAGTTCTTAACGACGCTTTCCTTCGAGTACTTTGCAGAAACGAAACCAGGCGATGCCACCGGTCGCATGTGCACGTTCGTCCATTAGTGGCCTTGCATGAAGTCAAAATCTCGAGTTCGAAACATATCATGCGACGGAAAATTTGGAAGCGTGCTCACGAGCACGTTAATGCAGGCCAAGAAGTCAGCGCTAAAATTACCAACACAACGGCAGTTGCGCATTCTGTACATTATGTAGAATTCGCGTACCATCAACCCAGTCGGGATGCGATTACAGGCACTTCGGAATATTATAGCTCTTTCCACCGCCCTACACAGGAAGCTGTAAAGACTCTCCATGGATGAGTTGTACTTTTTCACCGCGAGGTGTTTTTCGAAAAATTATAATATCCTAGTCAGAAGCTAATCAAGTGCGGCGATGTGGTGGAGCGAAGAGGCACGAGGTGGCGCGCTACCCTCCTAGCAGCAGAGGCACTATGCCATAGCCTCAACCAGCGTATGCAAGCGCGTTTCTCTAGCATCACGTCCGAAGCCGGCGTCACGTTTACGTCTTGAGCCCCACTTCCTTTCCGTCTTCGCATTTCCGGGGGCATTCTGGTGCACTCTTCACATCATGTAGATTCCCGTATTGTCCGCATTGCTGGTGGCTATTTGTGCCTTACACCGGGTGTCCCGATGTCTGATGTTGCGGGCGGGACCTGTGGCATGATAGGGCGAAACCAGTAACATCTATTGCCTTTGATGGCGTTGAGACTGGCTGCTCTGAGAAAAAAAAAAAGCACGCGGCGTATTGTTTGACTATTGCAACGTGCTACTAGAAGACGATGGTGTTTATTGGATTCAGGGGGACGTACCCATAAGCGGCCACTGCTCATGTGATGGCGATGATGGACCTTGCTTAATGCTCTGGCTTCCATGCTGGCCAGTGCTTGCTCCCCTTGTAAATATGCACCCTGTAAATAGTTTCGCTGTTGTTCTTTCACGTAGCATTTATTTGGTGGAGGTGCTAGGTACTTCTGACGACGGAGCTTTGCAGCGGACGCCATCTCGAATCTACCGCCATGCCTCCATGTGATGACACGTCGACGCCAGCTACGCCTGTGACCGCTACCCAGTTTATCGCTCTCGCAGAGCTCCGCGATCATGGGTCTTTTTCCGCGGTGAACAGCATTGACGTGGATGAGTGGTTCAGCATGAACGAGTGAGTCAGCAAACAGAATGGCTGGTATACACTTATAATTCTGGCAAACATCATATTTTACCTCGGCGGCACCTCACACGTCTCATTTCGGACCCACGAGGACGATATCACCAGACGGGACACGTTCAAGCAGCAGCTCCGCGACGTTTTCGGAAACCCTTTTGGTCGACAGCTTGCCGCCAAGAACCAACTGGCAGTAAGTACCTAGACGCCGACTGAGCCTTACTTGTACAGACAGGACGTGCTGGCCTTTTTTCTACAAGCTGACCAGAAGATGTCCGAAGCTGACAAGATCACCCACCTTTTGAAGGGTATTGCGGACAACGCGTTCAATCTAGACAGTTTGATTAAAGAGTGCCGTCGTCTAGCGCAAGCGAACTGCCGGCGCATCTCACCTAGGCCCGAACGTCTGCCGAATACCGCTGCAGCGTCGTCCTGCGAGGCAACTCCTTGTGGACCATGCACATCCGACGACATGACGCGCACCGTCCACCGAGAACTTGAGGCTGCCAATCCGGCTTCTTATAAACCCATGGTATCGGACACCTCGAAGCCGGATGTTTCATTGATCCAGACCGTTGTTCGCCGGCAATTTGCGAACCTCGGTCTCTGCTCTACTGTCCGCAGCATGAACACTCCTGGCGCCGCCCTAGTCTCCGCGGGCAGGCCTCTTCACGGACCGTACGCGCGTCATCGTTCCAGAAGCCCGTCGGAATGGAGAACAGCCGATAATAGGCCTGCATGTTTCCGCTAAAGCCAAGCTGGTCACATTGCTCGCTATTGCCGCAGCCAGTGGTCCTCTTAGTCCCATAGCCAATTTCCCGCTTACTCTGGTCTCTTCCGTACGGCAACAAGCCACTGTCCCCCTCGCACCAAATCCTCAGTACTCATTGTCCATGAGGAAGGTGCCCGCTACACCCAGTCGACTCTGCCGCATCGTCGTCCATCTCATTCACTGACTCACCGCTGCTCTCCTTAGCGGTACTTTAGCCGTCGCTTTTCGCCGGAAAACTAGACTGCGCAGCTTGTGGAGGTGAAGCTGCACTGTCGACCTTGACCCAAAATCCTCAGCTGCCCTTACGTACCCACCAGATTATTCTCAAAGTCCACGTCGGCGGCGTCCCTGTCAGAGCTTTGGTTGATACTAGGGTGCATGTCTCTGTCATGAGTGCAAGTTTTCATCGTCGCATTAAGAAAATCCTCACACCTCCCACGACCCGAGCCGTAGGTGTCGCTGAAGGTGTGACGGTGGCTATTGTTGAGATGTGCACAGCTAGAGTTACCGTTGCTCGTCACCTGATGGCTATTTTTACGGTCCTTGCGCAGTGCCCTCGCGACCTCACGCTTGGGCTTCATTCCGCTGTGATTGATTGCCCCGCCGCTATCCTCCACTTTGAACTGCTTCGCCTCTGTGAAACCAGTGACCAACTTTTTCCCTCTCGCCTACATTGCAGCGATTTTCCTTGCCTACCATCTGAAACCGTGAGGTATGTTGAATCGTCATGTTCGCCAGCTGTCCCAGGTGGCGACTACTACGTGACGCTTTATACTGACGTCCTGCTCACGCACGATATCGCTGCATCCTACACGGTCCTGAGCATTACGGCAAATAGAACCCGCCTTCAACTTGTGACTTTTAGTTTCATCAAGCAAGTATTTCCATAGGGGCATTCCATAGCCCACTTTTGGACCCTGCAAGACTTTCAGCTAAAAGCTTTTGCCATGGATACTATATGCCCTCAGAAGAGCACTCCTATGCCTACAGCTAGTGACATGCGCTAAATTTGCAGCATGATCGTCAATGACCTTCCGCCTGAGCACATTGACTCCCTCAGGCCTATTTTCGAGTCGTATCGAGACACTTTTGACTTCGGTAAACGGCCTTTGGGCAAGACGTCCGTTGTCGCGCATCGCATACAAACAGGTTGATGTCAGCCCTGTTGACCGACGCCCCTATCGAGTATCTGCGCGTCTGCGTCTAAGCGAAGCGTCATCGAGCCGAAAGTCAACAAGATGCTTGCGAAGGACATTATCGAGCCATCATCCAGTCCCTGGGCGTCCCCTGTTGTTTTAGTGAAAAAAGATGATGGGTCGTGGCGCTTTTCTGTGGACTATCGGCCCCTCAACAACATTACGAAGAAAGACGCTTACCTGTTACCACGCATTGATGATGCCCTTGTTGGTCGGTATGGTGCCGCTTACTTATCTTCTATCGACCTGCGATTTGGATATTGGAAGATAGTTACGGACCCCATTGACCGAGAGAAAACGGCTTTTGTAACTCCTGATGGGCTTTATCATTTCAAGGTCATCCCTTTCGGTCTGTGTAATGCTCCAGCCACATTCGAATGAATAATGGACTCTCTGCTTCATGTGTTCAAGTGGTATACATGCTTGTGTTATTTAGACGACATAATTGTGTTTTCGCCTAGGTTTGAAACACACCTCGAACGCCTCTCAGCGATTTTATGCGTGTTCCGCCGTGCCCGACTTCAGCTGAATTCATCAAAGTGCCGCTTTGGCCGTCGCCGCATTACGCTCCTTGGCCATATTGTGGATGTTCTAGGAATGCAACCTGACCCAGAGAGAATTCGGGCGGTTAAAGACTTTCTTGTGCCAAATCCTGCCAAAGATGTTTGCAGCTTTGTGGGGCTCTGCTCATACTGTCGTCGGATTGTGATGAATTTAGCAGTGATTGCGAAACCACTCACAGATATTCTTAAACAAGACACCCCCTTTACCTGGGGCCCTGCACAAGCCGAGGCTTTTTCCGTGTTAGACACACTCCTCACAACGCCTTCCATTTTGGCCCACTTCGGCCCCTCAGCGCCAACCGAAGTCCGCACTGACACAAGTGGTTACGGAATAGGCGGTACCTTGGCCCAGCGTCAACGTGGAGCGAACTGCGTCATCGCTTATGGCCAGCATTAGAGCGAAATTACTCAATTACAGAACATGAGCGCCCCAATCTTGTATCGGCAGTTGCGAAATTTCGCACTCATCTATTTGGCCGACCGTTCACAGTAGTTTCCGGCCACCATGCCTTCTGTTGGCTCGTCTCCTTGAAAGACCCTACAGGCAGACTCGCTCGATGGGCACTGCGCCTGTAAGAGTACACCTACATGGTCGTATAGAAGACAGGGAGCCTGTATAAGGATGCAGATTGTTTGTCCCATTACCCCATGGTTAACTCTGAACTCTGGCTAACCCTAGATTGTGTCTTTCAATTCCGTGAGCCAGTTGCTTAACACCGACGACGAACCGCGTCAGGATACCTACTTAAGAGGAATAATCGAGCGCCTGGAATCATCGCTTAGCGACGCCTCTGTGTGTGTTCACCCTGAAGGATAGTACATTGTATCAGCGTAACGGTACTTTGATGGTCCTGACCTCCTCCTCGTTATACCATCACACCTGTGCTCCACAGTTATTCGTGAACTTCATGACGCCCCAACCACTGGCCTCCTTGGTGTTACGTAAGCACATACCCACGTGCGCCGTCGCTTCTATTGGCCTGACCTAGCCTGCTCAGTGCAGCGTTACCTGAGCGATAGCGAGCTCTGTCAATGCCGAAAGAAACCGTCTACGCTCCCTGCTGGATATTGGAATAGAAAAGTTTGGAATTGTTTTACGCTTTAGCGCCCCTATTCCAAACTTTCTATTCAATTTTGCAATCAGCCATCCGCGATTGGTCAATATTTTTTATGGGCCATCCCCACTTCGCCTGTTTCTCATGCGACGTCACGAAAACCGCGATAGCTCCTAATCTGACAGGACGTGTACACACTGATTACGCATGATTCAACGGAACAAATGAAAATAATTATTTCTGATTCGACGCCTTTCCCCATTGCCCTCTGCTATTGGTCAAAATGTTTCAGGCTGCACCCACTTTCCCTGCCTGTTAGTCGACGTCACAAAACCTCGAGAACTCATTGCGTTAAAGGACGTGTACGCGTTAAGGATTCATTAATATGCCGAACAAAACTGGATTTTTTTCTGAATAACCGGAGACTTCCCCGTTCCGAAATGAATAGAATATGGCTACCGCCCATCGCTTAGGCACTGGCTACTCGCACCTGCCGAAGAGGATGGGTTTATTTGCGTATAACAAAACGTTTTCGTGGCCGTATAGCATTATCGAGCCTTTCGACACGTATACGACATCGCTCTGCCAACTCTTCTTTGCTGAGGATCCTGATGCTGAGATGCTGAGATGCTGAGATGCTGAGATCCTTTGCTGAGATGCTGAGGATTTGGTGGCATATTTAACTGTCCGCTGTACGCCGCCGTGACTTTAGACAAGCCACTGCAAGCTAAGAGAAAGTGGACCAATCGCAGACGCTGGCACCTCCCTCTTCATTCGGTTATATATATTCAATGTGATGGCTCGGCCACATCAAAACCTTCTCCACTTGAGCGTACTCCTCGCCTGTTCTCAGCGAATGGGATGAGAAAAACCACCGAATGTAGGCAATGTTATTTGTTTTTAAAGCGAACAAAAGTGACCTGCCTTAAACGAGGTGAGCGTTTGATTGGGCTGTTCAGGCAACGCTGCAGGTCCCCGCCCGATGCTTGCGTCATCGGTTCCGTAAATTTGATGTCAGGAGATCGGAATAAAAAGTTATTGGAATAGTTTTACGTTATAGGGCCCGTGCTTCACGTAACAATATTCGTTCTGTTCTTGCATCGTACAATGGCGCAATATATGGTAGACATGATCGTCAGCGAGTCGTCTATAGGCGCAGGCTTGTTTGCTTAACTTCAATGCCGAAACTTGGTGAAGGGCCCTATCAGCTCCGCACTTCGCCAACATTCCTTATTCAGTTTCTGAACCTTACCCCATAAAGAACAGAATCTATATAACAAGGAAACTGTGACTATAAACAAGAAGAAATTACGTAGTAATTAATCCCTGGATGATAATGTGGGCTGTACAGAGCAAGATTACAAAAATGTGCCTCCATTTATGACCTTTTTCTCTCTTTTTCCTTTACTTTTTTTCACGGCTCATTTTTGTGCTGCCCAAACGCGATTGCAGTAACCTAAGGAGCGTCGCCATAGTATGACGAGAGAGTACAAATTGCTCCCACAATTTTATCACGAAACTGAATTATTTTTCTTTACTTTCCACGTCTGGTGCGTGTTCAATACATCCTGCTATCAGAGCAGCTACCCTTGTTGCAGTGATGCATAATTTTGTTTCTTTTCTATTGGATTTGTTTCTCTTCTTTTCATTACTTTAAAGATAATCTTCAGTCGTCCTTTCTTTAATATCCATTGTTGACAGGGTAATCTCGGAAGGAAAACGAAGAAATAAAGCACCGAAGGGAGTTCGTTGTGCTTTTTTTTTCTTAATGTCGCAGTAAGCGCTTTTTCAGTGCCCCGAAGAAATAAAACTACCATCAACTTTACAAAATATGTAAAACAATTAAGTCGTTAATTAAAGCGGTGTGCCAGTTACCTGTGCCTGTAGCCCGTGCGAATGAGCCGCACAGATTTCGCGGCGCGAAGTTGAGCGCACAGCTGGCATAAACCGCGAAGCTGCCTCGAAAAAGGTGCCGCGATCACAATAGCAGTAAATCTAACATGATCAATGAGCCACGCATACCATGGCACGCGTACCACCCGCTCCCTTGGCGGGTGCAAGCACAGCACAACAACTGCACAGCAACTGATTGACGTGCCGTGTTCGGAAATGTGGCTCGCACCCTCCAAGTGATTTAGGTGACCTTAGAGGAAAATAAGTGCGGAGCGTAAGTGACGTCAAGGCACCGCATCCTCGACGCCGCTTGCATAATTGTAATTTACCCCGCAACTCAGGCAACCAACGTGGGCACGTTCCTCGGCACCCCGCAGGAATCCTGGGAACGGGCAATGAACGGCGAATAGAAGCAAATCGTGAGAACTCTGTGGTCCTCGGTCTAGTTGCCTTGGGTGGCCCCATGTAGGCACGTGCGAGGCATTGGTCTTTTCTGTTGCTTTCTTGATTGTTAGCGGCGACAGTATCAGGGATTCGGCTAATATAGAGCTTGCTATCATATAGAGACTCTAGTAGCCATCTAGTGCATAATTTACCAAGTCCCGCACAATAAGCGAAAGATACAAGCACCTAAGAAGAAAAATTCGAGGAAATAAACAGGGTGGGTTGCTCCAGTTCTCGGTCATGTTTCTTTTTTCTTTTTTGCAATGGTTGCTTCTTTACAATTATCCAAAGCAACCATGCATGATGTAAGGTCGGTGAAAACACGGTGTTCTACGAAAATTCGAAAATGTACTCGCTGGTGATCATATTGTGGACATGCTATGAACATGCTCTAGCGAAGCGTCTGGGGTGGCATAGTAGGTGCATCTGAAGATTGCGTTCTTTTTCACAAGGTGCAAAAAGCGACGTGTGTAGACCTCGTGCAGTCGCAAAGGTCTACTCCAAAGAGCAATGACGTCTTGTGTGTCAATATTGTCAATGCCAAGACGTACACGCTACGTATCAAGAACGACACCTGCTATGCGCTACTTGTAAGTTTCCAACGAGATGTCTCAGTGCATTGCTACTTTCCTGTTGTACGTTTGTTAGCACTTGTGACCACCTTCTATCAAACACCCAGTTAGGGACAGCAAATTAGTTTGGTATACACCTGCAATTGATTTAGAACGGTTTCTGATGCCCTCATTGTATAAACGGAGGAAAGGTATTTTTGCTCGAGGTGATCCTTAGATTTCAGCAACCGTCGCTACATGTTTCAGCGGAACGCTGTAAGACGGTATATCTTAACCGCGCTTGTAATTCGTGGTAACAGTGAACACAACAGGCAAGAAGACGGAGAAACAAGGAATCAGCAACAACGTGTCACGCATGTGGTCTCATTCCTCCTTCTCCTCCTCTAGCGCATTGTATCCATGCACTGTCACAATGAGAACAACACAACCACCATACATGTGCCTCGGCATGCCCTACTTTATCTGTAATATTTTACCCTACAACAGGCATACGTGTGACAACCGCGGTCGCATAAACGCATGCGGTATGCAGGTGCGCCATAGTGGAAGCGAAACAAAAAAAAAGAAAAACCTAAGAAAATGGAACCACCATTCACGAAGCTTGTTTGTATCCGTGCGCATTCGCCAGTGCTAATGCAACCACCGAATTCCATTCGCGCCTCCCGTCTCTTCAGTTCTTATCTCGTAGTTGCGTCACGAGTGATGTCGCACGCCCGGATTAAGTTTTGTATATGGGAGCCGCTTCTATGGCAAGGCGCCCGGACGAAAGAACTCGCTTGATCCTCCTTGCGAAACGGACGGCTGCTTCGAACAGCGCGAGGAAGACGAGACTGCGGGCATCGTACACTCATCCCGCGATGGATAAGAAAGGCGCTTCGTGCGTTGTTCGGGGTTGCTGTGTAGGCTTCTTTCCGAGCATCGCTCGTTGGGCAGGGTTTACACAGGCGACCTTTAGCCCGCGAGTCGTTACTATCGAGCGAGCATGGCTCGCGCGTGTGAGCCGACAAACGCAGAACTGTATCCGTGAGGGGGAACGCTCGCGTATAGTATGCAGCTCGTCTTTAGTGGTGGGGCATGCCTTTGTGTCTAACTATATGGTGGAAAAGGGGCAGCCCTCGCATGGTAGCTTTGCTTGTTCCGCTCTGAGCCAGTCACCTAGTCGCGTTGAAGGTTTCCCGTGGTGCAATATGGCTCTTGTTTGCGGTGCTTTTTCAGAGGATGCTTTTCCTAACTAATCGATGTCCTTTAGCTAACCGCGCACATTGTCTGATGACATAACATCTCCGCACTTTTCGAGCAACGTGCCCATGCAAACAAGCAGCTAACTCGGATGACGTTATATCCTTCCAGGCTGACCTTACATCTAATACATGGGTTAGTGCCAAGTTTAGCAGATGGCGGATGAACGTGTAGCGTGAATACGAAATTCAACATTTTGCCCTTTCTACACGCTTAGCAATAACTGAGCTAATGCGTGCGCAGTAAGTGATAACAAGATTAAAGAACTGTAGTCATTTAAACACATCAGTTGACATTTCTCGCTTGACATACATTGAAATTGGCACGCAGAATACATTATACAAAAAATAGGGTTAAAAAAACTGAACTCCACTAAGCGCTTTCTTTTTTGCTGCCAACACTAAAACCAAATTTCACAGGTATACATAGTTTATTAAATTTGCGCTAGAGGAAGACAGAGATCAGAAGAAAAGACACCGAGTTAAGCGTCCGCAAGGAGCAGCTGTTTCTCGCATTTGTGCAGTGGCATAGACACCGGTTAGATGTTAATTGAGCTTGGGAACGTGAAAACCTTATTTTTCTTAGTCTGATATTTATTATCATTTCTTAAATATTTTATTGCCGTTTAACAAAAAGATGGATCAGTCGGGGTTACCTTCTACCTGAGTCTCTTTAGGGGAAACCATTTATGCCAGGACAAAGCATTTCTCTGTAAATACCTTGAATCTTCAGAATAGGGTGGGAGTTAGTATACTCGTCATACTTCCCATGTCACAGCTTGGTAACGTTGAAGTGAGCCTTTATTCTTTCTATCCTTAGACATAGGAGATCATTTCGCGGCTTTACTTCTTTTCAGTCGTCGTATTCCTCCAACCAAGGTTTCGCGGCAGCTTAAGCTGTTCTAATGCACTAGATTTCATTTTGCAGACATCATAGAAAAGCACATGCCATTTTTTCACAAACATCGTAAGATTAAAGCCCTTCGCTCGTAATTTTGGGTAAACGAGTTGAATTCTTTAATAGGAAGCGTACAGTTACTCCGTTGCATTCATTCTTTCAGTAGAAAGGTATACTCCTATATATTGGTCAATAAATTAATTTACGATTACTGTATTGCGTTCCGTAGCTGTATTTCTTTCTCCGATTTCAATGCGGTTTCTTGTAAGCTAAAGCAAGTGATATAGCTTCGTGTAAAATGTCTTTGTTTTATTGAAACTGCTTTGTAAAATATTTAGCTAAATTTGTATTAGGAACAATTTGTTCACAACCACTGATTTCACCTTAAGTCTACCTATGCAATTACAAATACTTGTATGGCCGCACTATTTGCCTTCGGCAGCGCTGCCTGCTAAGCATTCAATGCAGCATAGTATGCTGGCAGCAACTTCATTGCAATAGCTCTCCATCAAGCAGCCTCGGTCGACGTGGAGGTGTCCCCTGTACATGAGGCGCTTTCGCTCTAACG
Source organism: Dermacentor albipictus (assembly GCF_038994185.2). NCBI lineage: Eukaryota > Metazoa > Arthropoda > Arachnida > Ixodida > Ixodidae > Dermacentor > Dermacentor albipictus. The sequence continues at coordinate 69,231,940 of NC_091821.1, read as the reverse complement.
TATTTAATGCTACATAACGTTTTGTGTCACCTTGGCACAGCCATCCTGAAGAATCGGCCAAGGGTGGGCACTTACGCAATTCCCAATTTGAAATTAAATACAAGTATTAACTTCAAATCCGCTATCTTTTCATAAAGCACACGTTTTCTTCCAAGGAAAAAATCAATGTCTCAAAAATTAGTCTGTCTATGTCAACTTTTTGTATAATTTCAAATTTACCCTGACATATGCGTTGTCTCTCAAGTTCCCCCCCCCCCCCCCCCCATCCCTATAACAGGCGGCTTCTTGGCCAATCCTCGGTAGTGGGTACGCGCAGTAATATGGGGAGCAAGCAAGCAAGCAAACAAACATACACGTACCACATACGCAGTGCCGAAGTTGTGCGTTCGTTCACATACCCAGTGGCACCTACCCTGTGACCAAAGTTGTCTGCTTGGCAAGACAGCAGCCATCACATACCTGTGGCCCAAGGGTCACCTTGGGCCACAGACAACTTGGGTCACCAGGTACGTGATAGAGGTTAGATACATATCGCATACTAGGTGAAGTTCCCAAAGGATGCTAGTTGCATTAAAAGTATTAGAAACACAAGTGAAATGCAGACTTCTTCCAGGAGGGCTCAGAATATGTCAAGTGCACACGTTTACTGGAAAGTGTATTTCATAATGAAAAGTCGCGAGTACGTTGTTAGTTGTAGGGGCCACTTAGCTTTGCGAGGCTAGGTCAGCTCCGCCTTTTATTGATTACGCCATGAGCTGCCTCTTGAGTGTAACGGGAAGTTAAACCTATGGTTACACGTCTCCTTTTTAGATGAGTACAGCACACAAAGCCGAAGGAAGCCCAAAGCAAAAGTTCGCACATCATAAGTCTGTCCCGGCTGCCAGGAACAGAGTGTATTGATCTATTGATGTTCAATTCCATGGGCTTGGCGTAGATGTTCTAGTTTAGCAAAGGTCAGCTGCACATCTCGACGTCCGTGATGTGGAAGTCGCATAAGAAAATACCACTACTTTTTCAGGCGTATACCACTTATTGCTTTTTCAGCCGATCAGTTCTTCCTCAGAAGAAAACCTTGCAAAAATAAACAAAAGGACACTGCGTCCTCTGATACCTGTATTCTTGGCATAATGAAAACCGCTAAGGAGGTATGGAGTCACGATAAAAGCCACACCCACACATATGGAAGAAGAGTTACTGTTCTTATCCGGAAATCTGCCGATAATGTCTACAGACAAAACGTGAAGGAGCTCAAGTGAACACTGATATCTTTTATATGCTCGTACTGTTAGGGTTTTTTAGTGGCTAAAGCAAACGGCGAATTTCAAAGCGACATTTTTACCGCCTATTCACTCTAAGAGTCAAAACAACTCATCTTGAGTTCATCGGGGGCTCGTTATTGGAAAACAAAATAATTCTCTACGCTTCCTGTGAGCGTATCTCTCTGAAGCCTCTCATCATCCCTTTAACAAAACTATCTTCGACTGTTATCTGTTAACTGTTTAATTATCTGCAACGTTTTTTTCTCACTCCATATTTACTCAGCGGTTGATCTCGTGCCCTTTTCTTGATGTGTTGCTCGTGATATATGATAGGTCTATTTATAGTTTCATTTACCATCGTAATACAAATAATAGTCTCAGTTTCGAAGCGGTTTTGATTCCATATGATTGGTTGCTGTGCGCAAGTACTCCGTAAAGCATGCTTTCTTTTTAGATGAAGTTCCACGTCAGAAAAGAGCGTGTCTTTCAGAAATCAATGGCGGTACTAACATTTTCATACTATGGCCATTACGCTGAATGAGGCCCTGTCGAGCCCTGTGCCTGTAGAAACTGTGCAGGTTTATTCTTCTTTATTAAAGGGGTGGGGGAACGTGGGGGGAGGGGGGTCTGTGACGACAGCAGCAAGGCGATGACGACGGGGAAGAGGAAAGCATGATGGCGAGTCTAAGTGACATGGCGACTGACTTTTGTTGCGTTCTGGCGAAGAAGTGCTGTGGTGTTGCTGCCGAACAGGTCATAGCATTAATATCATGCAGTGTTTACGTTTATGCAACCCACCATTCACAGGCTATGCCTAAATGCAAACTTCAAATCATGCGGATGCACAGTGTTAGACATTGATACAACGGTATCACGAGCAATGTATACACATTGTGAAACAGTTGCAAACATACTAACTGTCGTAGCGCAAGCTTGTGTGTGACGCCTTGTGCTATCTAACTATGCTCCGATATAGTGACGCCACATGACCCTGTGACGTCATCGCGTTTTCTGTATAAGAACAAGCCGTTCTTGGCAATAAAGCAGTTGCCTTTCTGCTCCGGGACCGTTGTCGCTCTTCTGCGTTAGTTCACGAACTTCAGAGGATTGCCCATGAATGGGCACATAGACTGTGGCACATTCACAGCTAGCCCAAGATATAGGCAGGCATAAGAAATTTGAGAAAATCAACGAAGCCGTTGAATACCATACGCTATTCTATTGAAAGGCCTGTGTGATACCTATGATCCGAGATTATATGTTCTATGTCATATGTTCTCTTTCTCGGGATATACTATTAGAATATGTCCCCAAATGAAATCGTATCTGTTCCAAGTCATGATGATTTCGTAGCAAAACTAAATGATTATTTTAACGTACACACGTAGGATTTCCTTATTCAGTCGTTCTAGACGTCAGTGTTTTCTTGTGCTCTTCGTTCTTTTTTATCTTCCTTGCGTAAATGGCTTTGTTTTAGGTTAGCATCGAGTTCCTCGTACTGCATAATTTTTTTATGTTTGGGTTCTTCTTTCATTGTTACATGCAGTATTTGCTGGTATGTGTACTTATTTTACCAAGCATTTTTCGTGTATCAAGTAGCTAAGTAACTTTGATTTTGTGTAGCACCGATTTTAATGGCTATGGGTGTCTGCAACGTTAGGGTTCTGTCGTTGTAGTGCTTTTAATTCTTTTTTCATGTTTTTTACGCTCGTGTTCTTGTTTTTATTTTAGCCTGCATTATCTGCTTCAATGCGTGTACTGTATCTATCACTGATTTGTTGTAACACTCCTACCTAATGCCCCTGTGGGCATTTAGAGTACTTGAATAAAAATAAAGGACAAATATTTACAGGTTAATTTTCTGTCATGATTTAGTGTTTGATTACGCAGAACAGTGTTCCGATCAGTGGCACTACTTTGTCAGTCGAAATTAAATCACGTTATTCGACCCGACTTAGGAAGAAACCCAGGCATTGATGCCAACAGTGATTAGCATTCATAAGGAGCCGGAATAAGAAGTGATGCGGGTGCGCACATAACAACGTTTATTGCACATTCAAAGACATGCACGCCAATCTGCAATATGTATACCTCGACTTATGGCTGTAGAGAAAGAGAGATACATTCTTTATTGTTTACTGGAGATATTTGCCTGGCCATGTGCCAACACTCTAAAAAGAAAAAAAATTATGCAGCTCCAACCCACACCTTGGAACCTATTTATTCAATTTTCAAAAATTGAAGTATGAGCCATTCACCAAGGCAGCTCAAGTACCCAGCAGCAGCCAGAGTGAGGAAGATCCTGGAGGGCTTGCCTTAAAGAAAGTGCCACCTTAAAGAAAGGCAGTTTCACCCGAAAAGGGAAGCATTCACCACGACAGCTAGGTATAGCGTTTTGCTTGAACACTTCGAACGGTATCCAAAGTCCCTGCCTCCTTTACTAGATGCCTGCCAAATGAGCGAAAAACCAGCTGCTAAACCCTTTCCTTTTACTTATTTCCACTAGTGTCGGTTGCGAGTGCTACATGTGGCTAGCGGAACAACTGGGTGCTACCTCGCATAGCTCTCGAAATTGTCATCACGCGTGCACGCCAATCTTGAAGGCCATTAGTCTTAATCATAGCTCAGCTGATGTTTCTAGGCATTACAGGCTATTAGATCTTGCCGTTGAGTGCGGGAGTTGGCTGACGTTGAGGAGGACTTTGAGAATTGAAGGTTTATTTACATTAATTAGAATAATAACACAAAGTAATGAACAGTCATAAAGTGATCGACGGCCGGCAGCAAATCGGACGCTGCGGCCCGTGGCAAGAAGAGCGAAAAAAACCCTTCTCCTAATCTCTCGCTTTTAACGACTTCGGTCTCTCGGGGTCACGTCATTTGTGAGAAAACGTTGAGCCAGCTCAGGTGGCGTCATTTTCCTCCAATGGTCGGCGCCCGTGCAAGTGCCGTCACATTCGGCCAGTGGGGACGCTCCAAGGGCTCCATTGTCCGAGGTTTGACTTGCCTCAGGCGTCGCCTCCTCGCCTGGAAGCGCTCAGCTGGAGGAGACGGGTTGTTCTCGAATGAACTTCCAGAGCAGCAAAACAGCTTTGCTCGGGGCTGAGATCAACTACCTGGAACCGTGCCAGCCTCCCGTTGCACTTTTGGGAAGAGTCAAGCAGGAAGGGAGACAATAGCTCGACGTACGGCGCATGAGGTGGGAGTCACCAACCTGGCTGATGGGTCCCGTAACGTAGTAGACGCGCCCCGGTGCACCATAATTGAAATGCAATGGCGATTGGATGCGGTCGGAGAACTTGAGTGATGCCAGGAAAATGGTCCGTATCCAACAAGGCGAACGCTATTCTAAAGTTACGCAACCGACCTTTGAAAAGCGCACCCAAAGATTGTGTCGACCGTGGTTTCACCGCGCTACCAACTGCGGTACCGACCGCGTGAACACCGTGCGCTGGGTCACCAGCCGTCGGCAGCGCCCTCCACCCGTGATGATAGTTTCGGTCGCGAGTGCCACATCTCCATGCTTTTCACCGCTGAGGGCAGGACCATTGCGCTGGGAACTCGAGCCATTCCGCAGGCATCTAGTAAAGGAGGCAGTAAGTATACGCAGTTGCGGCATGCTAGCGCGACGCAGCACGCAAGGCAACTCCTGCTGGGCAGAAGGAACAGCACCCTGGCGTGTCACAGCGCAGGAGCGATGAGGAGCGCCGCCAATGGCATTGAAGGCGTCACACCTCGATGGTGCATGAAACGTGACCGATGGGAAACCGCCGGCGTTATTGAGCACCCAGTGAAACATTAGATAACTTTGTATACAGACAGCAGATCAGCAGAAACGCTAGTTTGGTTATGTTGCGCATGTGCACAATGCTCGTGTGAGCATCGGAATCCGCTCCACCACCACCGAGGCGATTGAGCGTAGCGTTGACGACGCGGCTGACCTTCAGGCCCAAAAGGCCTTGGTGCGAAGGGCTAAGCTGGCTGCTGGTACGAATGAGTTCCCGGAATAGAGACCCTTAAGGGCTTCACCTCTCTTTTTTGTTTTCAATAAAGGCTTTCAAGCAAGCAAGCGAGCGTCCGCTTCGCTTCACCATTTTCGCTGACAAGCGCACTTTGCGTCTCTGGAGACTATCTAATCAACCACGCACGAGCGGCGCCTTCAACGTAAACGGGGCAGCACGACAACGGCAACGACAACGCCGACGCCGATGGCGTGAATGCGCCTCGATAGTCCGTATGATTATTATCACAAAAATAAGAGCAGTAATAAGTTCAAGTGCAGTGCCCGCACTGGCACTGCACACTTATTTTGTAAATGAATAGAAAATTACAAGAATTCCCATCTCCTCGGCGCGTTTCGCGCGTTTGGTGCATCATTGGCATGAATATTTTCTTGCAGTGTCCTCTCTCGTCGGCACAGCGCACGCCGGGAATTTTTCGCCTCAACGTTGCTCCCTGTGGTTCGATAACTGTTTCGCATTTAACTGTACTATGTACAAATACAAAATCAGGCTCTGCGGGAGCCGGCGTTTTCTTGTAAGCGGGCATGTCTGCATGCTGGTCTACGGGCAGTTGCGGCTGTTTGAACGTGCTCCCTTTAGGGAGCACATTCCGACGGCGGTCCGACGGCGGAGTACGGTCCGACGGCGTGACCAATGTTCTGATGAAACGCCATGGTAGTCTGGAATTCTCGCGAAAATATATAGAAGCCACTACAAGAAGAAGCCACTATCGCATTGTTGCATAGTTCGATGAAGTGTAGAACGGCCACCAGCTCGTTTCAAGTGCGCAACTACATGCGTTACGCAAACACTTTATTTTTAGACTGCAAGTTTTCCGTTTCAGTGTACCAACCGAGAAAGACGTTGCGAAACAAAATGCTAGCACTTTCACTAACCTTTTGCAAAGGCTTGCTTTTATCTGAGTGCTGTTCAGGCCTGCGAATGGTAGTTGTTATGGATGTCGATTAAAGGACAATTCGAAAAAAAAAATGCTGCTGCCAAGTGAACAGGTGCAGTAAGAGCCAACAGCAAAAAAAGCAACTGTTAACGGAAACTGCAGTCAGGGGTTTCATTCGAATCGCTCTAAGCGCCCAGCAAAACCAAAGAAAAAAAAAAGAACCAAAGGAAAAACAGGAAAGAGATATAGAATGAAAGAAGACATAGCGTCAAAACAGGTTTCCAGTATGCTACAGACTTTTTTAGAAAAAAAAGGAAATGCTACATTATAACATGCATTCTTTCTTGATCGCCTCAAGCAAAAAGAAAGCACTTAAGCGTAGTGCTCACCTATATAGCCTCTCCCATGAGCCTGCGTGTTATCAGTCTTGATGAAAGGGTACCCTCGACGACACCTCGGAAAATTTTTGCTCGTACCATCTTCACCCGAGAAAACTTCGCGCACAAAAGCAAAGTTGAAAAAGGAAAAAAAAAAACGACGCAAGAATTAAAGTTGCTCGGATGTGACGTTCCACTAGCCCGCAGCTCTCGCGGTAAAACATGGCTGATTCCAAAACCTGGTCGAGCATCTCTTTTCTTGCCCCCCCCCCCCCCTCCACACACATCCCTCCAATCACCCCCCTCTTTTTCTTTAATGTACCTTTACTGCGTGTAGACCCTATTGCGAAGAAGACGCTGATAAACGAGGAGTGCACATGAATCGATCATCCCTATATATCATATAAGCCGAGGTATACATGTTCACCGAGAGCAGGCTACGGTCACGGATCCTCGGCGCACGCGGCTGCGGCACGAAAAATGCCTCCAAGATGATAAAGGCACGCTGGGAGCGAACAAGTGAAACATACCTAAGCTAAGGAGCGCCATAGCGAGAACAAAATGGGTACTTTTGTTGAGCAAAAAAGACGACTTCCGTACGTTTTCGACTAGTAGGAAAATATGGGCGCGGACGGAAAGAGACGCGGGAACACAGCCTCGTTAAGATCAGTGTTCCACGTGAACATTTTGAATGAACGAGCGGGTGCAGCGTGCATTCAAGGTTATAATTAGCAGATCAAGGATGAAAACATTTGGCGTTGCATGCGTCCACCTTGCGGAATTACAACGTTTCCGTGCGTTACTTCACTGAAGTCGCTTAAGCAAAACAGTTTTGACGCCATTTTATTGCGCTTTTCTTCACCGTCGAAAGCGGTAGCGCAATTATTCTGGCGGGGATCCAAAGTGCTTGGATTCAGCAGCCGAAATGGGCACAGCGGAAACCAGACTTGGGAGTGTAGAAGAGACCCCCGCCCTCCCCCACTGTTTACTGCCTCTCTTCTGTCTCACCAGTTAATTTGAGCGCCTTGTTCCTTACACCATGTGCCCACCGATACAGTGAAATTATATAAAAAAATGATTACTCTGAATTTGTTTACGTAAACAGAGAAGATTGCCACTTGCCGACAGAGCCAAACGAACCCTATGTGGCCCCTTATGAATAAACACACACACACACACGAACGCGCGCACACACACACACACACACACACACACACACACACACACACACACACCACACACACACACACACACACACACACACGCGCACGCACACACACACACACACACGCCAGCATGATGGAAATGTGAGTAAAAAAGGGAAAAAACATTGAGGCTCGCAAAAGGCTAACACAGCTTGCAGCGCAGTCATACAGTTTTTACAACGCTTTACAGATTGACTGGAAGTCATTAAGCGTTAGAGACAGCCTGTATAAAAAAAAGCGATTACAGATAATTTTACAATAAGAACGAGTCGCTTTATTATGTTTAACGTAGCCGTAACATGTTCAATTTTTTTAACATTTATATAGATGAGAGGTTTGTGCCTCGAAATTATGCGAAAGAACCGCAGGCAAACAAAAGAAGTCATTTAAGAAGAGATAGACAGTAGTAATAAAAGGCCGTTTTTTATTTGTTCTTGATTTTCTTCGCATTCTAGAAATTACTGCGTCTCTTTATTTTCTTCATTATCTTTTATTTTTCTTTTGTAGGGCTTTGTACAACCAATTAGAAGTGTAGTAGCAGTAGCCTTTAAGCTACCTTCTTTTCCATTCTTTGATTGCATTCGCAGTTTACAACATGTGGCATCTATTTTGTAGACTTCTTAGTATGAATTGCAAGAAATTACGCAACGGTGCCGAAATTTGCAATGACTGCCGGACAGAATTCTTCACGCTGCCTGACTCAGAGCGCCTTATTCTCCAATAGGCAGGCACTCCAGTTTATTGCCGCCGCTTTCCACTGCTGAAATATTCTTCTTCATGCAGCAGGCTTCGCCAAGGTCACAACTTCATGGAGAGAATCACTTCATGTGAGGGCATTTCTTGACGAAAATGCTTGCTGCATGCTCTGCATTTCTGCGTGGAGGAGCATTGCCTTTTTGGTTATGATGGAATCGAGTAATCACTTCGCGCTTTGCCAACAAGGGCAATAGCGCTTCAGTCAGCCTATCCTTAGATTCTGCGATAGCGCTTCAGTCAGCCTATCCCTAGATTCTGTTATGAGCAGAGCCTGAATCTCCTCTACGCAAAATAATTCAGGCGCCAACAGCTGAGAAAACCAGAGAGATTTAACATCTAAAGAGCACACCTCTGACATTACTTCACCAAGTTCGTATTCGGGGGTAATGGGAGCTGGCGAGCGCAGTTTTTAACGTAAACGTGTCATAAATATGTCGGAAAAGTAAGGTCTACCGTTATAAGTATCACTTCGCGTACCTGCTCGCGTAGCTGACTTAGAGAGGGGGAAAAACGACTCTGACGGCATAAAATATTACCGTAATATTTCTTCATTTCTAAAAAAATCAGTGCAAGTGAAATGGCGCATTTGCTGACCAGTAAATGCCAGTGCCATCGTTTTTGTGTTTGTGAATGGATGTCTCGCGGAAATTACGGGGCTTACTCACCTTCAGGGTCTCTTTTCGTCTTTTCTAAGGAACCTCGACGATATGAGGTGTGATTAAGACCAAGAGTCGTTTCTTCAGCTGCAGCTTGAGCAGTGATCATGAGGCCGTATTCGTTGGTCGTCTTTATTTTATAACATTCGCACTGATCACTACTCGATCAATGAAAGCGCATACGCCATCATTTACAATTTTTTTGCACCATAGCACCACATAGCAGCTCTACAGTAGCTATTGTCCCGACATCTGGGCCCGTGTTTGCAAAAGTATCTCACGATAGAATTGTTCATAAGAGCAAATGCCAGTCAAACCTGATTCTGGGCACTTATTAGCAAAGGCAACCGGTCAGTGACAAAAGCACTTACGAAGGATAAGCTTTATGACTTGGCCCTTGCTTACGGGGCTTCCCCAAAAGGTACTCGTAATGCCAAATGATTTGATATCCGACCAGAATATTATAATAAAATTATCGCTAGAACTCTATTTGGTCAAATCTCTAAGGGGTAGAGAGACAGTGCTAAATGCAGCTCAATATGGAAACTAAGCATTATAGTCAGCGAAGTGTCTGACGTCAGCCAGACCCAGTCCTTGAAGGACACCATTGTTTTCGTAATGGCAGGCTTGCGCCCTATTCACAACTACAAAAAAAAAAAAAAGATGACAAACTCCGGCGTGATCTCAAAAGCTTGCGAAGTGCCGGCTGTTCAAGGCAAATATGCATCGAATCAGGTTAGCCCGGTAGACAACGCATTCTAGTCGTTAAGCTGACTGAACCATTATTAGCAGAACACATCAACAAGCAGGACTTTTCTTGTTTAGTGCCGCCTTAAGCACTACTCTTCTATAAAGAGTCAAGATGCAATTAGTTCTTGGAACGTTTATTGCAACTTGCATTATGAACTTTGTGAGAAATATATCTGCCACCGAAATTCGTAAGTTCCCTTTGCCATTGGCCAGCCAGGTTCGCTAATAATATGCCCAATTTAGAAACCAGTTTAAATTTTCTCTTACGAACAATTATACCGTAAAAGCTTAATGCGAGTGCGGGCCTTGATGATTAAAATACATTATAACGAGTCAACATTCGCAAAGCTACCCCAACAGTGTCCGAAGGAACGCAGCAGTGGGAAGTTCGCAATCTCTATAGCTCAATCAACTTAAGACTACAAGAGAATTCACAAGAAACTTACCAACGAAATAAATACAGAGAATTTCTGGACGAGTGGTGCTCCAAGAGCAGCCATAATTTACAGCTGCTTAAAGGAAAGCAGGGCCTAGTATGTTTCTTGTTCTCTCCTTCACTTCTTATCTGCGTTGTTCTAGTTTTCATATCCATGCACAACACATCACAAAACCCCTTACAATCCGACGTCTTTCTCTTTCAGACTCCGGAGCACTTTTGGCGAGCCAGAATCGGTAATTAGCGGTTACCTCCCTTAATTGCGCATATTACAACCACCGCGCACCCAACTCGTCCGCACCGCGAAGATGGTACGACCAGCCCCGCCGCAAGCTGGTCTCCGCGCAAGAGCGTGAGATACGTTTCTGATGACCCATCTCTGCATTGCATGAACGTGCGTCAGCCGCCTCAACAGCGTGCCTCGGCCTCGCATGTCTCGAAAGGGAGCGCCGGCTCAGCACCCACGTGCCGCTTGCATACTTTGACCGACGTGTTCTCCTCAAACTGCTTTGCCTGCGGCCCGCTTCTCCTCAACGAGCCCACCCCCCACTTGCTATGCGCGTGCGGCCTGCTGGCGATTTAGTGAATGGGAAATGAAGCCGCAGCGACATTCGCTGAGCAGTTCCCGATTCGCGAGATTGCCGGCACGCTGATGAGTGCGCTGCGCACTTCGTGCCCGCATACTGCACCTATATTTATAAATATGGCTTGCAGCAGGCCCCCAGCCTTTTTGAGTCGTATCACTTTGCATACCCGCTTCGGGCTGTGAAGCACAGCGGCAAAGATCACAGAAATAAGAAAATAAAGAATGAAAGGTGAAGCAGAATAAGTTCGAGCCGGCCGAATAGAGAAGGATTTCTATGGCGGTGTTTCTTGCTAGCTTCGCCTATGTGTATTCCTCCAACTAGTCAACTCGTTCTTTTCAAATGAGGGCTTTTTTATATCAGATGAGGCTTCATCGCCAAGGCTTTTCTTAAAATCTGTCCCGCATTCAGGAGCGAGAGTACCTGTTTTACTCGCAGCGTCAATAACGATCTCTCGCTGGATTCGCCCGCATTTGTGCGTGTACATGCGCAAAGAAGAGTAGAAGATGATGCCATTAAAAAGTCGCTTTATAAACCACTATGTGCTAAATTAATTATTTCACGCAAATGCCCATCGCTACTTGCGCATCGCAGCCAACTGCATCGTATACGACAAATACCTAAGATCCCGAACATACTGACGCAGCGAAACGAATGCCTCCAGTATAATTTGCGTCCTGTGCAACATCACCCACATGCCGGTCGCCAGGGTGAATACAGTCCCCGTCATTTTTACCTTCTGAGAAAAAGGACCAGGTCGGCATGTTGTGAACACAACCTGGCTTCAATCGTTCCGATTCCATCAGTTATGAGATCGAGAGAGAAAAAGAGATAATGTGTCACACACAAGCACACAAACACGCACACACAGCCGATATCAAGCCAGCTGATATTTGCTATTTCTGAAGTATTAAAACAAATCCACAATACGTACTATCGGCGTCAAGTGAAACGTGAACAGCGGAGCGCGTAGCCAAAGCATAAGTGTAGGTATGGTGCACGCCGTCCAGCCATTACCATTGACAGGCACGCACATCCGCTTTGGCTGTGTGATCCTCCTGTAGTGAGATATTTTCGCTTGTGTTCAGGCTCTTATATTTGTTTTGTTTCTATTTTCTGCCTTCCAGAGCCTAAAATATTGCTGTTTACGGCTAGTATTGTGGCACATGCAGTTCGCCAAATCCACAAGTGCTATCGGCGTCAAATGAAACGTGAACAGCGGTGTGCGTGGTGCAGTTTGCACCGTCATCATTAGAGATTCGATCGTGCGATTTGCCGCTTGTGCGCCACGTTCACTCTTTTGATCGGCAAACTTCCGCAGTGCGGCCAAACCATATTTGCGCGCCGGTCAATGGTGATGACAGGATGGCGTGCGCTATACCTTCACTTGTGCTTGGGCAACTCGCTCGGCATTTCACGTTTCATTTGACGCTGATAATACTCATGGTTGTATAATTTGGTATAAATAGGATGCACTTAACAATATATTCACTATCCTCATGCGTAATATGCACCTCCAGGTTCCCCTGATATAATTGCAGTCAGTGTGATTAGACCTAATCTGAGTTTCGCTGAATGTGATCCTCCCACCCACGCGAATAGCAGCCTATATGAGGAGTGTTAGGTAAATCACTAGTATTGTTTCAATACGGTCAGGCCTACACACGTTCAGAAAGTGGATCTCGGTTGCATAGATTGCTGACAAGGCTATAAGTACCGATTGTAGTTATCAGCCGGCTAGTACTCCTCCAGAGACTTCGTTTCGCATATTCAATTGCACCGACACCTGTGACCAAAGCTATTATGGCTGCTTTTCAGTTTCGGCTCTTATTTACGAACCTTACGACGTCGATAGAAAGGTAAACAGCTAAAATACCGGCTGCGTAGTTTTGCAGCCGCACAGTTAGAGATTCGAATGAAGCAGGGTGGGCAGAGTGGAGTAAATTTCATCAACAAACCACTGCCCCAATATCAAAATTGCTGATTGCGCATTTTCCCGTCAGCAGCAGATTCGGCTGATGATCGCAAACAAGCGCCTTTGCTTCGTACATCCACTTAAAGCTGCACCTTCCGCGAAGTTTCACACGGCATGTCGGACTCTCGTGTGTCGTCTATGGCTTGGATTAGAGTTCACGAATGCCTACTCCTTTCTCGTCCGCTTTGCCGATAATCCTGAATGTGAAGTCTGTGCGTGCAATGCGGCAGCTGGCGCACCTTCTGAAGTGTTCTCGTTCTGTTGCGCAAAATAATAGCCCACGCTCGACAACTCGACAACCGTCCCCTCAAGAAAAACAGAATCCTTGGACCCTAGTCCTAGTCAGCGTTAGCCTGAGGTGAACTTAAAAGCTCTGGTGTGTTTTGAAAAGCAACTGGACTGAATGGAATGCCGTTATCTTTGTCAGGCGCCTTTCCTTTTCACTCCTCGAGCCAGCCGGACAGCCCTTTTGGTTAAAATCTCTAAATTTCATATCTATCTTTCGTTTTCTCTATCCCTCTAGCCATTCATGCTTCCTCTAGCGATAATTTTAAACGAGCACTCTCCGTTATAGGCATTTATCTGTGCAAGCTAGGCAATTCTCTTGAGCTTGCGGACATTTTTGGCTTCTCTGAAATCTACGATCGACAGAGCGAGTAATCCTGTAGACCAACCCACCTGTTTATATTGTTATAGCTACACTGCAGCGCACACACTGCCGTATGTTTGCAAATCGATAAAATAAATAAGCACAGCCTGTCAACCCGCTCTGAAATGAGGTGGAATGCCCCTCTGGCTGGAATGCATACCGTTCGTTCCAAAAACAAGTTATTTGTTATTTTTTCTTATGTCATGCGCCATACACAAAAGAAAAATGGCACCCTCAACTCCCCTTTCCCCGCCGCGGCTTTAGACGCAGAGGTTTCTCTATATCCTGCACATTAATCAGAGAAAAAATTTATTGTGTCGACTGTCAAATTCCTTGTCGGAATACGGCTTCTCGGTGCATGGCTTCTTCGTTTTCAGCCCATCGTCATTTTGCCTTTATAATCTTTCTTTTTTTTTTCGCTATCTTCACACGTCCCACCAACCTTGGTGGCTACCGTTGCCATAGATTACTAGAATGCCAAACTTCGTTCAGTGCCTGAGCGTCTCCGGCGTATAAGGCACTCACAAGCGCAGCTGGGCTTCCGGGAACTATAACGCATAGCAGAGCGCATTGCAACGTGACTCAGCCAGCATGTTTCTTCGCTTATTTTTCCTAAACAATTTGATGAAACCATCCACCAGTATTATATGGCGTACCTGTTTCTGGTCTTTCATAATTTTAAATAGTGTATTGTGTATTTACGCGTTCGGTTCATCCAGAATGTTATCACGTGCATAGCAGCGCAGATGCACATAGCAGATGTTACGCATAGATTATAGCTAAACAAACGGTTACAATGTATTTTGATTATCCACTAACCACCTCCACGACCTTTATTTCCAGAAGCTCGGAGCATCAACCAACAAAGCACCTTCCTACGATGATTTTCAAACAGCTTCTGCATATATATAGGAAAATTTCACGAATAATAAAGCACACATGCAACGAAGAAAAATTTGATAAACGACAAATACATAGCTTACGAATGCTGGTGCTCGCGTGATGATCGATGCTATTTTTTACGCGTGGATTCCTCTTTCAGTAAGAGTGGGACGTAGAAACTATACGGAAATGGGAAGAAATTCGGACTGATCACTTGAGGAAAGCAAGGCTTGCGCAAAATCCCGCGCATCAATTCAAAGTTGCAGTTACTACGTACGCCTCAGGGCACGTATTAACAAAAATTGTTCGTGAGCGCAAATACCAGCCAATACTGATGCTGGAGATACTATTAGCGAAGGCGGGTGGCCATTGACAAATAGCACTTGCGAGCTGAACGCCTAATGAATTTTGCACGTACTGTCCACAGCGCAATGTACTTCGCCACGTTATCCGTCAATTTACAGAGTTGCAACCGATTTTCTTTGTGAAACGGCATTTCACCTACAGAAAGTAAGAGCAGCCATCATTGAGAAGTACTTATTCATCTCTTAACAGTAGCACGGATATAGGCAGCCACACTGCGAATTCACTGAAACCGAATGTGCATTTGCCATACTAAGGTCAGACTAATTCTGCCTCTACCGACATGCTGCGGGACTTCACATCGCAAAGACGCGGCGGCACTGTTTTGAGAACAATTGTCTGGGGTGAAGGTAAAGGACCGCGCCGCAGTCGGATTGCGTTATGTGACTGTGTCCATACTTGCACACTTTTCGCCGTGATGACGACGAATCGTGTCGCTGGACGGAGCTGGAACGCGTGCGAAAACAAGAGGCACACGCTATCATACAAATCCCGCCCACGAACATCGGAGGAAGCACTGGGCAACCACAATGAAGTGAGCGAGTTTTAAAAGATTTGCCTTCAGTTTTGACTTACTCATCAGTGAGAGACAACAGTTAAATTTGTTTCGTTCTATTGTTCTATGGCATTTGAATTTGCTTTCCGATTCAGGTTCCGAACAGGCAGTAGGTTATAAAGAGCATATCCTCGGCCAACTTCGCCTTAAGCAGCTCAGCTGGGCGAGTTGGAACCTTGTCAAGAGTTCGCTGTTAGGTTTTAGTCAGTTTATGCAGTAAAGCCATCGTTGGAGCAAGATCATATATCGAATGCATGACTGGTGTATTTTATCGGAAGAAAACTGACACGACGACAGGTGCTCCGCCGTCATCAGCACGCTAATAAGCGAGTTTTGTAGAAAAATGGCCCAGAATTTCGCCGCGTGGACGACGAAAGTAAATGTGCAAGTTGCAAGCAAAGTTGCAAGTGAAGGTCATATGTTCCTGTATTTCTCGCCACGTCGTTTTTACTTTCTCAACATCACGTGAAATAACTTAGTCTTGATGCACGGATAGCGAATGCAAGAACTTGAAAATGAACACATCGGCTGTCTGCCCACCGTTATCCCACAACCACTTCCACCCGATCCTCCAGACTTGGCTACTGCAAGCGGAATTGCCCCGGAATAAATTTTACAGTATACCACCTAATAAGAGCTAATTCACGTTTTGCCGCGTCCCGTCCTGTCTTTCCTTTCTTTGATCTATGCAACGGGCGATTACGAAAAAGAAAAGAAGGAAAGAAAAATTTAACAGGCAGGCGAATACAGATTTCGTGTCGAAACTTCGTAGATTGTCAGTCACCATGTCAAGATACTGGTGATTTTCGTAAATGTGTTAAATGGTTCTTTTTTTTTCATTAAATCGTTACGCAAGGAGCTGCGAAATTACAGGACGTAGGGGTGCAAAAATGTGGCTGCTGTGGCGAAAACAGAACGATTAAGCGCAGATTGCTCAATCTCAGCGTTACTTCGTGCTTACCGTAAGCCGAAAAACAACTTGTCAGCAACAAACGCATTGGGAACTTCTTAGGCTACTGCTTTTTTTTGTTGTTGTTGTAGTTGCCTGCACCCAGCATAAGTCGCCAGAAAAGCCTCCTTTCTTTTTCACGTAGTTGGAGTCGATCAGTATGCGTGTAACCCGTGAATTGAAGTCGCATATGCTATACGACGCCAATTTGTCTGGTGCTAGCACAAACGTACTTATTTTTCGAACTATGCGCGGTATTAGGTATTCCATTGTCTGTACTACAAACAACCGTTTAGGTATCGACATTCTTGCTGTCAATTACGTTCTCACGTTCCCCTTGACTGCGAATGCATGAAAATATTTAGGCACAACTTGCTCGTCACCGTCTTCCGCGTTCAAGGGCGCGGGTCTTCGTCGTACCAAACACCCTTAGAGCACATAAGCGAGCTCATGGCTAATACTTCAGAGCCACGACCATACGAAAAGGCTACCAAAAAAAAAGGCTTGTCCCTAATCACCGCTATGTGTGTGTGTGTTTTTTTCTTTTTTTCGACTTGTTTCTGTCCAAAGAAACTGTAGAAAGTCGTAATCCTTTTTATTCGAATCAGAGTGGAGCCCAAGGGGAATGTAAGAAGCATACACGTGGTGCCTGCACTGGGGTAGGAAGGCTGGTAAGAAGTCCGCCTGCCCGTCTCGAGGATTTAGGGGTTCACCTGGTTCAACGTTGCCCCGGAGAAGGTCAGGATGAGCGCTGGTGCCATTACGTGGGCTCATGTGGGCGGAACGTGTCGCGGCTGCGCGAATGGCCATCGCTCCTGGCTTTGAGAAGAGCGGTGTGCTGCCGCTCGCCGTGGCCAGCGCTGTGGTGCTGCGCGGCAAAAGTGGTTTGCTTTTGTCGTAGAGCATTTCTTTTTGTCTGTTTATATCCTCGCATCTAAACCTTTCCATTTTTTATTGCTTTCTTCATTCTTCTTCTTATTATTATTATTTGTATGCGCTAATGTTTAGTTCTGCTTTTCGGGATACGTCCACGTGCAACCGACAGCGGGATAACGGACGCAGAAGCCTTACATTTTTGTCATACTAGCAGCAATAGTAATGTTAATAATTATCAACAAATGTAAAATTATTCTTTTTATTGTTTTTGCGACCTCATGAACAGGAAAGAATGTGTTTGTTGAATTCATTTTTTCTCTAGCGCACATATCATTGGAAGAGGTCTCATATCAGAGTCAATACTGTTTTTACTGTACGTGAATTACATATGCAGTTTTATTTGCGCAGAAAAAAATTATGCTTTACGCCGATGACATTAATGTAAAGTGTTATATCTGCTCCACTTGTATTTTGTCGCTGTGTGCGGAGCACATATCATCTTACATAGGAGTCAGAACCCCTGTCAGGTGCCTTGCGCGCCTTTAGTCCTGGACCCTTTGGTGTTCCTCTGATGCAAGATATCCAAGAATTGTAGTAAAATATTGTAGTAGAATTGTAGTAAATTTCTGACTCGCAAAATATGACTGAAAAGTCTATTAATTATACATACATCAGTTGCTTACATAACATGCCAAGGAACAACCTGGCGGTCTGAGTAGCCGACGCATGGGCGCGGTAACACAAATATCAAATTAAAGAGTACTGCTACGGTATGTAAGTAAAACGGGGGAAAAGATGAAGGGACACAAGAAGAACAATTGCACTTAGTACAGAAAATAAAACGTAATGTGCCAGAGGACAATTATGAAAAAGAACAGCTAACATTTGAAGAAAGAAAAGACAGATAAATTCCAGATCCACAGCAAAAGGAAACAGAAAACTACTTGCGCGTTGTGCGAAAGTAGCTAGCACCGAAACTGAGAAAAAAGGACAGTGACTCGTGAAAAATATCGAAATCAACAAAATAAGTTCTATTCAGACTTCGTATTGTTAGTAAAGTGGAGTGTTGGCTATAGCCAACCGAAATAGAGAACCTTAACCCCCCAGTAACGTGATACCAAATCCGAAGCACGATGCAACTGAAAACTTAAAGACAGGTGAGGATGTCATCAAGAATTTCAGTGGAAACAGAAGGTTAGTTTGATCTTGCGGCAGTTATGTTATGGTAACGACGATAAATATGAAAGGCGACATGATTTGGAGGTTCTATCCGTGATCTCCACACATTCGCATTGGATTAACCTCAAGCTTTCCATGAAGCACACTGTAATAGAACTTCTGCGAGATTTGCGCGAATAGCTGGTTCTGACCATTTACTGCGAGTTCCACTCAGACAGTAGTACTTTAGGATGACCTTTATGGAGTAATGTTAACTGGTATAAGAACCACAGTGCATCCCACACACACTACAGGTATGGCTCAAGTGTCGTTTTCTGCGAATCGATGATTGAATCAACTTGTCGAAGACACAAATGGCGTCGGGATCATTGCTTGTATTTTTATTTCACTGCCCCCTCGCGTCCCCTACTCCGTACGCCAAGGAGAGGGCTTCTGTCGACGCATCTTTTCGACCCCTGGGTCTTCCTGCGCGCTCGGCACGGCAGCTTCTTTTCCCCGGCCGCCACCAGAGTGATTTCAAGCACCTCCTTAGGTTCCTGGGGCACGCGAGCATGGTGTCTAAGCTGTGAACACGGCGCCTGCCTGCCGCTGCCAGCCATGGGTGTTGCGATCGCGACGGCCATTTCTCACTTCTTTCTTCTTCATGTCCCCCGCCCTTTCCTCAGGTCTCTGAGCCGTGCTCCCTAAAGGGCTGCAGAAGCACAGCGCCTCCTCTTTTCCACAACCTCCTTCTCTCGCTCGTGGGCGCACGCGAGCGCCTCCCGCTAAGCTTCAACCCTCCATGGCTTCGGGCTGCTGCGGGGTCTCGCGTTGACGCCGCTTCCTCTCAGCCGTCTCTGCCTTACTGTGAGCTTCCTGTTACTTTGCGTGCGCGATTCCAAACCAAGCAGCTTCATGCGTGACTCACGCATCTATTACATGATTGCAAACCACTCATCTTCGTCGGCCGAGCGATTTCCCAGAAAGCGGCGCGTTCCTGGGCCGTTTGCACGTCTCAGCTCCAGCAGTGGGCGCATCCATCGCAGCGTGCACTAACTTTCGCCACTGATGCGTCAAGACAACACTTTTCACTAGCTAAGGGGCCGTAGTCAAAACTTGGCGGCACGTTGCATTGACGGCAGGCTTCTTAAGCTACAAAAAAAAGCCTTGCTCGCATTTTTTTTTCATTTAAACTTTATTTCCGAAATCACCCACGCTTGGCTGATCGTTGCTGGTTTGATGAACAGATCGACACAGGACAGAACATATACCATATGCCCCGCGTAACTTGTGCCAAAATTTAAAAATACGTAAGTGCCACGTATCTGGACAGAAGCAAGGCAACTTTGTTTGACGCCGCTTGGAGCAATGCAGACTTTCTTGTGTATTTCCCCTTGCTACATATTTACTTATTTTTACTTAATCAACTTCTCAAATTATATATTCCGAGCATAGACTGGCAAAGGAACTGCAGAGGCTTCAAAAACAAGAAAGCAACAATGGTGCAATACACGAAAACGTTTTCGAATAACAAACTTCCTGTCGTGCTTGCCTTGCAAGAACCTTTCGACCGGGCCCAGCTCCCGGGCTATGGGATGTGCGGTCCCCCCAACGAATGCGTGGGGAGGGACGTCAGGGTGTGCACCCTGGTTAAGTGGGGGACGGCCTTCATCGAACACGAATTCGTGCTCCACGAAGAGTCGAACATAGACCACGTCCTGATCAAAGTCGTGCCGAGTAGTGGAAGAAGGAAGATAGCTCGCCCTCGCAAAGATACCGCACTCACACTTCCGACGCCCTCTTTCACGAAGCAATGGCCAAGGCCTCTTCCAATCCCTTGCTGATATGTGGAGACTTCAACGCGCCGCACAAGCAATGGAGATACGGAGCCGACTCGCCGAAAGGAAAGAGGCTAGCCGGACTGATGCACGAGCTCGGCCTGACAGTATTCAACTAACCGACGTCGCACACCAGGATCGGACAGGGAGTGTGCCGCGACACATCGCCCGAGCTCTCCGCCTGGTCGGGCGCGGGCGTGGTCACTTGGTTGAAGTCCTTCGAGGACCTGGGGAGTGACCACAGGATCCTATGCGTGACCATGGGAGAGGATGAAAGCGAAGAGGACGTCTGCCGAAAGGCCAGAATCGTGGACTTGGAGAAATTCCGCAAAAATAGAAAACGATACAAGAAGGAGGGCCCGATCGAAGACATCAGTGAATGGTGCACAGAACTACTCGCGGACGTAGAGAAAGTCACCGATGAGATCGAATAGACGGACTGGCGACAACAACTCCCCAGAGAAGGAGGAGACAGATCCCGCGGAGCCGGGGACGACGGCGCTCCCGAACCGGCCACAGTGGACAGCCGGCTAGCACATCTCGTTGCGGCCAAGAAATCCATGCAATGAAGAGCGAGTAAGCAAAAGCTCAACAGGAAGATACGCAAGAAGATCGCCGAAATCAACGGGGAGATCGAGACGCATTGCGCCCGCCTGTGCGAGCAACAATGGCAGGAGCTGTGCGACACGATGAACGGGAACATGAGCGCGGGACGCACCTGGAAGATTCTCAGGCACCTGCTCAACCCGGCAAGCACCAGAACGGCGACCCGTACAGAGATGGCCAAGCTGCGACACAAGTACAAGGACGACCCGGAGGCCTTCGCGGAAGAGATCGTGCAGACGCACCTCGCTCGACCTGAAAAGCAAAGTCACACAGAGTACCGCTGGGTTCCCAATGAGGAGCTGGACGCGGACTTTTCCGTGCAGGAAATTAGAGCGGTCCTCCAGCTATTGAAGACTAAATTGGTGCCCGCGGTCCTGACAGGATCCCCAACAAAATCCTGAGGAACCTGAACGACGACGCCATCGAGAAGCTCTTCGAGTACATCAACGCGTGCTGGAAGGAGCGCCGAATTCCGCAAGTGGAAGACCGCGGACGTTACACTCATACCAAACCGGGCAAACCGCTAGATGTCCGTAACATGAGGCCGATTTTCCTCACGTCCTGCGTTGGGAAAGTAATGGAGCATGCCTGCCTCAACAGGGTGAAGACGCTCCTGGAGAAGCAGGACGCCTTCGCCACCCACATCATCGGTTTCCGGAAGGGACTATCCATGCAGGACGCCATGCTGCAGATCAAGGAACCGCTCGTGAACGCTCCGAGCACGCACGTGCGCTCCCTGGTCGGGGCTAAAATTCAAGAGCGCCTTCGACACTGTGAAGCACATTGCCATACTGGACAAGATCAGCCGACTCCATCTCGGGGCGAAGTTCCACCAATATGTCAGCAGCTTCCTGAATGGGCGCGAGGCGACTGTCAAGATCGACGGGGCCCCACCACGAACGGTCCGAATGGGTGGTGCGGGAACGCCGCAGGGCTCCGTACTCTCCCCCATGCTTTTCAAACTCGTCATGATCGGCCTGCCGGAGCGTCTCGACGCGACAGAGGGCATCAATCATACGATCTACGCAGGTGACGTGGCTGTGTGGACCACGAAGAACACGAGCGTCGGCGAAATGCAAGACCAGCTGCAGCGGGCCGTCCGGGAGGTGGAGCGGCACCTCGAAGACACGGGACTCGTCTGCTCACCCGAAAAGTCGGAGATCCTGCTCCACAGAACGCGCAAGAAAGGGCCCCTTCCACAGGGCGTGCTAGACGCCCGTCGTTTGGGCGTCCACATCAAGACGAGGGAGGGGACCCGAATACCGACGGTGTCCAAGTTGCGAGTGCTCGGCCTGTGGCTGCAAGAGAATGGCGCCAACCGCGAGCTGGTTGCACGAATGCAGAAGAAAGTGGCCGCCGCCACACACATCGTGCCGCGGGTCGCGAACAAGAGGAAACGAATGAAGTAGGACAAGATAACGAAGCTGATATAGGCGTACGCTCTGAGCCACATAGCCTACGTCGCCGCGTACGCCGACTGGAACAGGAGTGAAACCGACAAGCTGAACGTGGCGATCCACAGGGCATTCAAGTACAAGCCAACCCACAGGCTCCTCGAGCTGGGCGTACACAACACGCTCGAGGAAATCGCGGAGGCGCAGAAAATCGCGCACCTGGAGACGCTGTCGAGCACCAGACCGGGAAGACGAATCCTGGACCTGCTCCGGATTCGATATCACAAGGCGCGGGGACTGAACGAAACGCTGCTACCGGAAGTCAGGGACGCCATACAGATGGAAACATGCCGAAGAACATGCACCCGGTGCATGACGTGCTAAGACGTAAACGCAGGGCGGTAGCAATCCTCGAGCAGCACGGAAGACGAGAAGGCGTCATTTTCGTCGATGCAGCCAGGTACCCGCGGCCAGCCGGTGACCATGATGGCGACGAGGGACGACGACCATCACCGCCGCTACAAAGGATCGTGCGAGACGAAACGGAGTTACCAACACCACCACCACTACTACTACTACGACAAAAACGGCAGCAGCAACAGCGACAAGATCGACACGGCCGGCCGACGGCGGCGGCGCCCGCCTTCTCCATGGCAGTCGTAGATACGAAGGGAAGGATCCGAGTCTTGGCATCAGCCAAGCAGCGGAGCAGCGAGCTCCGCTGCTCCGCTGCTTGGCCGAAGCAGCGGAGGAGATGGCCATAGCCCTCGTGGTACTCCAGGGTGGTGCGGAGGATAGCCTGATCATTAGCGACTCCAAATCAGCGATTCGGAACTACACCAAAGGTTGGGTGTCCACGGATGTGGCGCGCATTCTCAACGCCAGGGCCGGGAACTTCGGGCCCACCACGTTTACAAACAAGTCCCTCAAGTGGTTCGCCGCGCACGTCGGGGAGCTTGGCACTAACAACAACAACAACAACAACAGCTGTGACAACAACGACAACAACAATGCTAACGGCCGACGACACACCGACACCCCGCGCAACCACAACGAGCGCGCACACCTCGTCGCGAGGCAGCTGACCCGCCGCGGCGCGGTCATCCAGAGGGCAGGCGCTGCCGTTGTTGTGCGGGACCCCAGCGGAGGAGTGACGGTGACGGCGGCGGTCACCCCGTCCGGCGCCGCCGCTGTCGTTACCAACACAGCCCAAATCGCGGCGGACGGAGCTGGGGACCACGGGGACGCCGACCGCGATGTCGAGTAGTTTCCGGCCACGTACCAAGAGGTGCTTGGTCACTACAGGAAGGAACGAAGGAAATATTCACAACCCCAAGGGCGGCTGGACAGGTCTCAGGCGGTCGACCTGGGACGGTTGCAGACGGGCACTTTCAGCTATCCCTACCACCTGCACCCGCGCTGCACCCACGCTACACCCGTCACCCGGCTGCCCATGGTGCGAACACGAACGGGCCGATATGGCCCATGTGCTTTGGGAATGCCAGCGCTATGAGGAAGTAGGACCAAGAGGAAGGGTCAAGACAACAGCAGAACCCTCTTAAGCGGGGCGCCTCGCTGAGAGATGGCAAGCCGCCCTCGTCAGTGAGGCACCCGAAGACCAGGAGTGGGCCGTTCAGCGGGCCAGGGCCATTGCCTAGGATATCGGAAGATTTTCCTCGGGCGATGGACCCTTCGCAGCCCGGTCACCAACAGCAATAACCGTTGGACAAATAAAGTTTATTATTATCCTATCCTATCCTATCCTATCCTATCCTATCCTATCCTATCCTATCCTATCCTATCCTATCCTATCCTATCCTATCCTATCCTATTCTATCCTATCCTATCCTATCCTCTCCGGGCAGAAGAGTCAATGAAAAAATTGTAGACCATCATGAAAAACTCCCGAACCAACTTTCTCTTCCGCAAATACGTATTACCTAAAAAAACGTTACCGAGCCTGAAAAGAAGCCGACGAAACTAGCCAGGCTGTACTTTTCCACGTTGCTGACACAGCGAGAAGAAACTGGCTGTGGCCGCCAG
The DNA here is from genome assembly GCF_038994185.2 of Dermacentor albipictus. NCBI lineage: Eukaryota > Metazoa > Arthropoda > Arachnida > Ixodida > Ixodidae > Dermacentor > Dermacentor albipictus. Next base: position 69,207,729 of record NC_091821.1, on the reverse strand, counting down.
TTTCCTTCTCGCTGGTACCCCAACACAGCCATTCAGCACTTCAGCAGCAGCCGAAATGAACATTTCCACTAGGTGGACATATACAGAATAACCCCCCCCCTCCTTCTATGTTGTTGTCGCGGGAAATGAGTTCAGAGGTAACGAACCGCTGAAGTCTGCTGTATCATTTAGAAACAGGTGAAAATTGATTGATTGATTGATTGATTGATTGATTGATTGATTGATTGATTGATTGATTGATTGATTGATTGATTGATTGATTGATTGATTGATTGATTGATTGAGCTAGTAATGCTCTAATGTATCATCACTCTTGTTCACAACGAATGTGATGCACCAATTTCCGAGAAAGGAAACAAACTTTTTTTGTGTGCGTGAGTAAAGGTATTACGGTCCCCTTTTAGCAAGATGGCTGTTGGTCGTGGTCATATGTATGTGCGAATATTTAGCTAGACCGCTGTGACTGCTATAGTCGTTCCACCTGAGCACCACTGATTGAACATAAAGAAAATTAATAAAATGTGCGCAAAAATGGATAGTTAACCGTATACACTGGGAGGCGGCTTTTATGGGACAATTTCATACTCAGTTTTGTGTGTGTAAGTGTTAGTACAAGCCTCGCTCTGCTTTATTCTCTTAAATCTGTGATCTTGTTCTTTATTTCCTCTTTCCTTCTTTCATTTGTATATGCTTCGGTCTCCTCTTTACTGAAGGGTAGGCACGCATTGCGCTCCTTCCAATGGCAGTTGCCAGTCTGCTCTTCAGTTTGCTCTCAAGTATATGCAGGGTGTCTCAACTATCATGCACCAAGATTTCAAAATATACAAATGCCACGTAGCTGGACAGAGCCAAGGTAATGTTGTTTGCCGTCACTTGGAGATACTCAGATTATTTTTTTTTTGCATTCCACCTATATTTGCATAATTAGTCTTAATGCGAGGGCGAATCAGAAAGTCTTTGCCCTATTTTTTACCGCTAAATTACGGCTGTAAATGCGAAGTCAGCATATCCATTCCCAGCAGTGGACCTTTCTAGGACCATCTCGGCCTTGTTCGCCGGTAGCTCGGCGGCACGGCGCTGCTGTCAGTTGTTAAAGATGGCGATTGTGCATCACACGTCCACGGCGTACGAGCAACGAAGTGTGATTCGTTTTCTATGAAGCAAGGGAGGAACGCCCATAGAAATCCACAGGCAAATTCAGAATAAGTATGGGAAAAGGTGTCTCGCTTTGAGAAGTGTGATGTTGTGGTGTTGTGAGTTCTCAAAAGGCCGTGAAGACTTGCATGACAATGAGCGTTCGGGGAGGCCGCGTGCGTCGCAGACTGGCGACAGGGGAATGTAAAATTTAGAGCTGTGACGGCACAAATGTGTGACGCGGTGTGGGGACTATGTGGAAAAATAGTATATGGTACGTAGAACAGTACGCATATTTGTAATTGCTTGATGGCACTAGGTAATTTATGTTGGCTAATAAGAAATAGGGGCAAAGACTTTCTGATTCGACCTAGTAATTTATTCACCTTCTCAAATATTATAACTACATGAAAAGCGTCAATGAGAAAAGTTTAGAGCAACACGAAAAACTCTCGATACAGCTTTCTGTTGCTCAATACGTGCTACATAAAAGTGTTCTTCCGAGCGTGAAAGAAGCCAGCGAATACACGCAACATCGCCGCGCGATTGGCCGCTCGAGACACTGTGTGTTTTCTCATTGACCCTTTTCATGTAAATATATTATTTGAGAAGATAATTAATTCATTAACGCAAATTATGTAATTATGCGGAATGCAAAAAAATTATTTGAGTATCTCCAAGCATCGGCAAATAACATTAACTGTGTTCTGTCCAGCTACGTGGCATTTGCATATTTTTAAATCTTGGTCCATGATAGTTGGGGCACCCTGTACATTTCTTCAATACAAATAATAATAATAATAATAATAATAATAATAATAATAATAATAATAATAATAATAATAATAATAATAATAATAATAATAATAATAATAATAATAATAATAATAATGATGATGATGATGATGATGATGATGATGATGATGATGATCTAGCACCGTTATTGAGAGTGGAACGCGGTAGCATTCAAAGATCCCTGACTGCTTCCCACGCTTCCCGGCAACTGGAGCGTATGTAAACGTGATGTTTACCGGAAAACGCTTGCCGCGAACGCTATGCACGAAGGCGGGCTTTGTGGTAGAGGCACGGCTTCTTGCATGGGCCACGATGCGGTGGAGGCGAGCACCATCTCGAGGTATAGATTGCGAGGAACCGGGCGCGCCACTCCGCGGCCCCCGAAACACCCACGCGCCAGCGTACACAAATGGCGGACGCCGCGCTCGGTCTGAAAATTGTGGAAACACTGGAAAAGGTGTTTATTTGAGTTTTCGCGAAACAGAACCATGTTTGCTTGTATACTAAAATTACAATCCGAGAGCTATAATGTTAGTAGGTTGCGTGTATGTCGTAGTTTAAAATATTTTTACGTATTTTAGCTTGACAAATTCAATTACTTCAGTGAATTCCTTGCGTCACATGGATGGCCTGGGTATGGGTGGTTTCAAAATATTTCTGCCGAAGCGACGTCTAACGTGACGTCCCACCCGGATTATGTGGGACAGGGTCTCTTTAACGCTGACGCGTTAAAACTACAAGGATAAGTATATTTTCTTTTAACGTTTACGCCATGAATGTGCACATCCTGTTCAAGGAGAACTTCGTAGAAATGTCCGAAATATTTCGTAATGTTACTGCTACTTCACTATAGCTACTAAGACAGTCAATGATCGAAGCAGCTCAAGAAAGGGCTTGAATTTCCAAGAACAAAAATGTAAAAGTGATTTTGCAAGCACTTCCCAACTTTCCTGTATCAGAACACACAGTTAAACTTCTTACATTAGAGCTGTTTTTAAGAGCCGATGTATGCCAATCAATAATAATATTGAGCATTTAGTTACAAACGCAATCGGCCTATTTGCAAGGAGCTTTTATGAACACAAGGCTCCGGGAATTCTTTCCAAGATGTCTGGGAGACTGCCGAGCGCGTTGCCTCGGTTACGACAGTCGTCTCGGGACCGTGATTCCCAAAGCGTTCGGCGGATCACGCGTTGCTTCGAACAGTGCAGTATCTCGAGCTCGCTATAACACCGCACAATACGGGCGACATAAGAGTGTTTTTCCGAGCGTAAGAGAAGCCTGCGAATAAACGTAAAGTGCCCAGAGCGGTCAGTCGCGCGGCAATCTTGCATGTATTCGCGGGCTTCTTTCACGCTCGGAAAAACACCTTTATGTAGCACGTATTGAGCAACAGAAAGCTGTATCGGGAGTTTTCATGTTGCCCTACAAAAGTCTCTTTGACACTTTTCTCCTGATCATAATATTTGAGAAGTTGAAATAATCCATCAAGACTAATTATCTAATTAGGCGGAATGAAAGAAGAAGTTTGAGTATCTCCAAGCGACAGGAAACAACATTACCTTGGTTCTGTGCAGCTACGTGGCATTCGCACATATTTAAACTCTGGCTAAAGTTAGCTGGGACACTCTACATACTAAGGCTACATATGTGCCGAATGCAAGTACCAGCGATCGGGCGTATATATCCCATGTATGCTAACTGACTGAGTAGGAGCACTGGCGTACCTCCCCTATTCTGCGTAGTAAAAAAAAAAGATATCCTATATAAATTCTGTACATATAATGCCGGCTCATGGGTATCTCTGGAGCATATGTACCTCTTTTTTTTATTTACTTGTTTTTATTCGATTTAGCCATTCGGTATATGGCTACAGCGTCTATGGCCGTTCTTGACCACACCTCCAGAGTGGATATGTACCACTGTCACACAATAGGCGCAGAATCCTTAGATTTAGCAAAAGGCGTGTCATACTCTTCTGTGCCTACCCCTGCCATCGCCACTCGTACCTTTGACGAGCATTACGCATCGCCTGCGTCCTCGGGACATGGCTACGTAGACTTCACGCAATGGGCATGCGCCTTATTTTGTGTTCGCATTTCAGCATAGCTCGTGAGTAGTGTATAGTGCATAAACATAAAAAAATTGCACGAGAAAGAACATGTGACCTTTGTGATAAACATAAACACTTCATGGCGTTGCATGCTGCGTGGGATGAAAGTAAACACACTAGTACGCATCGCCCTAGTTTCATAGGATTTCTATAGTATAGTTGTATAGAGGATTCTTGCGGTGTAGATTTTATACACACCGCTGAACTACAGCTTCGCTTCACACAGATTCCAGCAGTTTCATTGGATGTTCATAATTTTTTCCCTTTGTTACACATCTTCGGCATATTATATCAACAGCCGAACAGAGATTTATGAAAGGGCAGAGCCTAAATCCGGGCCCGATTTAACAAGGCTTTTCATTCGTAAGGACATTTTACCATATTGCGCGGCCGCCTCTCTTATATTATGTCGAATGTTACAATTAACCGGCTGCTGCTTTCAGGAGTAATTCCTGCGGGTCTTGAAGTTTCAGAGGTGTAAAGTGCCGGGCGTGTGATGGCTGTGTTAGTCGCATATAAGTTGGCGTTCCCTCACTCCATCTGCATTTCCGGCAGCTGCGCAGGTGGCAACGGGGATAATGCTGTGCATCCTTTGCTACTGTTGAGTATTTATCATAGCATACATATATGCAAGGAAATGAATCTGCTTGGCTTACAGTAGGCAAAACACCTTTTCGCTTCTTTAGGTCTGACTGCACGTGTAGTGGACGAGCTGTGTTAGGAGTTTTTATTTCACGCCTACGAATATTCATGTCCGTCTAA